>NC_134356.1:10359091-10447025 GCF_048569485.1 Anomaloglossus baeobatrachus | reverse complement strand
TACAGGGGGGCACAGGGGGTGCAAACTAGGAGAGGGGTCCAATCAACAGAACAAAAAGGCAGAGCGGAGATCATGTACAGACGTTACACGGGTAGAAGAGTGAGCCTCATATTAAGGGGATTATACAGACGATCACGCATTACACAATACAGGGGCATGCAGCAATTATACTAGGAGTGGGGGGCTCTGGCACACTTACACTGGCGGGTGAGGGGGGGTGGACTTGCTGGTCAGTGGCGGGGTCCGGGCTCTGGATGCTCTTACACTCTTTTTTAAAAGAGAAGTCGTCGTCACCGGCCATTATATAATCACGAGAAGAGAAGAGACCGAGCAAAAGTCAGAAAAAAATGAGGAAAAACTGAATGTGGTCAGAGATCAGCACGAAATATCAGGATAAAAAAGATGAAAAATAACTGTATAATAATCCTACTACATATTCTTACATATAAGAGCAGTATTATAGTAGTTATATTCTTATAAATAGGGGGCAGTATTATAGTAGTTATATACTTGTACATAGGGGCAGTATTATAGCAATTATATTCTTATACATAGGGGGCAGTATTATAGCAGATATATTCTTGCACATAGGGGGCGGTATTATAGTAGTTATATTCTTTTACATAGGGGCAGTATTATAGTAGTTATATTCTTGTACATAGAGGCAGTATTATAGCAGATATATTCTTGTACATAGGGGGCAGTATTATAGTAGTTATATTCTTGTACATAGGGGGCAGTATTATAGTAGTAATATTCCTGTACATAGGGGGCAGTATTATAGTAAATATATTCTTGTATATAGGAGCAGTATTATAGTAGTTATATTCCTGTACATAGGGGCAGTATTATAGCAGTTATATTCTTGTACATAGAGGCAGTATTATAGCAGTTATATTCTTGTACATAGGAGCAGTATTATAGTAGTTATATTCTTGTACATAGGGGCAGTATTATAGTAGTTATATTCTTGTACATAGGGGCAGTATTATAGTAGTTATATTCTTGTACATAGGGGCAGTATTATAGTAGTTATATTCTTGTACATAGGGGGGCAGTATTATAGTAGTTATATTCTTGTACATAGGGGGCAGTATTATAGTAGTTATATTCTTGTATATAGGGAGCAGTATTATAGTAGTTATATTCCTGTACATAGGGGCAGTATTATAGTAGTTATATTCTTGTATATAGGGAGCAGTATTATAGTAGTTATATTCCTGTACATAGGGGCAGTATTATAGTAGTTATATTCCTGTACATAGGGGCAGTATTATAGTAGTTATATTCCTGTACATAGGGGCAGTATTATAGTAGTTATATTCCTGTACATAGGGGGCAGTATTATAGTAGTTATATTCCTGTACATAGGGGCAGTATTATAGTAGTTATATTCTTGTATATAGGGAGCAGTATTATAGTAGTTATATTCCTGTACATAGGGGCAGTATTATAGTAGTTATATTCCTGTACATAGGGGCAGTATTATAGTAGTTATATTCCTGTACATAGGGGCAGTATTATAGTAGTTATATTCCTGTACATAGGGGGCAGTATTATAGTAGTTATATTCCTGTACATAGGGGGCAGTATTATAGCAGTTATATTCTTGTACATAGGGGGCAGTATTATAGCAGTTATATTCTTGTACATAGGGGGCAGTATTATAGTAGTTATATTCTTGTACATAGGGGGCAGTATTATAGTAGTTATATTCTTGTACATAGGGGCAGTATTATAGCAGTTATATTCTTGTACATAGGGGGCAGTATTATAGCAGTTATATTCTTGTACACAGGGGGCAGTATTATAGTAGTAATATTCCTGTACACAGGGGGCAGTATTATAGTAGTAATATTCCTGTACATAGGGGGCAGTATTATAGTAGTTATATTCTTGTATATAGGAGCAGTATTATAGTAGTTATATTCTTGTAAATAGGGGGCAGTATTATAGTAGTTATATTCCTGTACATAGGGAGCAGTATTATAGTAGTTATATTCCTGTACATAGGGAGCAGTATTATAGTAGTTATATTCTTGTATATAGGGGCAGTATTATAGTAGTTATATTCTTGTACATAGGAGCAGTATTATAGTAGTAATATTCCTGTACATAGGAAGCAGTATTATAGTAAATATATTCTTGTATATAGGGAGCAGTATTATAGTAGTTATATTCTTGTATATAGGGAGCAGTATTATAGTAGTTATATTCTTGTATATAGGGAGCAGTATTATAGTAGTTATATTCTTGTACATAGGGGGGCAGTATTATAGTAGTTATATTCTTGTATATAGGGAGCAGTATTATAGTAGTTATATTCTTGTACATAGGGGGCAGTATTATAGTAGTTATATTCTTGTACATAGGGGGCAGTATTATAGTAGTTATATTCTTGTATATAGGGAGCAGTATTATAGTAGTTATATTCTTGTACATAGGGGGCAGTATTATAGTAGTTATATTCTTGTATATAGGGAGCAGTATTATAGTAGTTATATTCTTGTACATAGGGGGCAGTATTATAGTAGTTATATTCTTGTATATAGGGAGCAGTATTATAGTAGTTATATTCTTGTACATAGGGGGCAGTATTATAGTAGTTATATTCTTGTACATAGGGGGCAGTATTATAGTAGTTATATTCTTGTACATAGGGAGCAGTATTATAGTAGTTATATTCTTGTACATAGGGGGGCAGTAATAGTTTGTTACACAGACGCCTCCTATATCCGATTCCATTGACAATCAATGTCTGGCGCTAAGGAAACATGGATGTTGCCATAGTAACCAATTCCAGGTCAGGTTTTATCTGGTCATAGAAGGTTAGAAAGTGAAAGCTGAACTCTGATTGGTTGCCTAGCAGTCATTGGCAGGAAGTGGAAGCTGCTGCTATTAGCAACCAATCAGGTTACAGTGATTTGATTGGTTGATGAAGGCAGCAGTTTCACTTTCTTTTTATTATGGTTGCTACGGGCAACATTTGTATTTTTCATTATACCAATACACCAAAATCAGGTGCGACTTTCCTCGTAGGCCCGAGCCCCATCGTCACCACCACATGGAGACCCCTTGGACAGATTACGAGTCCGGTTACGCATTAACACAGAACATCTTGAATGCTCCTTCGCCCTCCTCAGTTTGGTCTAGTAACTAGAGTTGAGCGGATCGGTCATAATCCGGATCCGGATCGGGTTTCCGCGGAAGTCCGGATCCGATCCGGAATCTGCGGCCATATAAATCAATGAGGAAAGAAAGAGAGAGAAAGAAAGACAGAAAGAAAGAAAAAGACAGACAGACAGACAGACAGAGAAAGAAAGAGAAAGAAAGAGAAAGAAAGAGAAAGAAAGAGAAAGAAAGAGAAAGAAAGAGAAAGAAAGAGAAAGAAAGAGAAAGAAAGAGAAAGAAAGAGAAAGAAAGAAAAAAAAAAAGAAAAAAAAAGAAGAAGAAGAATGATCCGGATCGTGTACCCCGGATCCCGGGTACTGGTCGGACTCGGATCGGAACCTCGAACCGTGCGGATCCAGATTTTTCAGATCGGGGTCCGCTCAACACTACTAGTGACCAACTTGCTGACTGTTTCCATCACTGATCACTGCTGTTTTTGAAAAAAAAAAATTAAGGGGGGGAGCAGGAGGGGGGGGGGAGCAGGAGGAGGGGGGTGGGGGGGGGGGCTACAGCATGAAAGGTTGCTATGGCAACTGTGCTTTGCTTTATGTACTCGTCCCCCCTTAAATCTGACAGAACCACAGATTGTCATCCAATGCAGAAATACAAAAGTCTGACAACTCGCAAACAACTAGTAATTCGACCGACAACCCTGAGAACCCAATCTCCATCTGTTTTCCATCACATTAATGAAGCGATGTTCCTCTACTGATGGCAGAGAGGAGTCTGTAGAGGCCGAGGTTCAAGAAAGGTGGGCACGAAGGTGACATGGACGGGCGGCATGGAGGTGACACCGTGCTCTGGGAAAGGTGGGCAAGAAGGTGACATGGACGGGCGGCGTGGAGGTGACACTGTGCTCTGGGAAAGGTGGGCAAGAAGGTGACATGGACGGGCGGCGTGGAGGTGGCACCGTGCTCTGGGAAAGGTGGGCAAGAAGGTGACATGGACGGGCGGCGTGGAGGTGGCACCGTGCTCTGGGAAAGGTGGGCAAGAAGGTGACATGGACGGGCGGCGTGGAGGTGACACTGTGCTCTGGGAAAGGTGGGCAAGAAGGTGACATGGACGGGCGGCGTGGAGGTGACACTGTGCTCTGGGAAAGGTGGGCAAGAAGGTGACATGGACAGGCGGCGTGGAGGTGGCACCGTGCTCTGGGAAAGGTGGGCAAGAAGGTGACATGGACGGGCGGCGCGGAGGTGGCACCGTGCTCTGGGAAAGGTGAGCAAGAAGGTGACATGGAAGGGTGTCCACGAGGTCTGGGATAGGTGTGCAAGAAGGTGACATGGACGGGCGGCGTGGAGGTGGCCACGAGGTCTAGGAAAGGTGGGCAAGAAGGTGACATGGACGGGTGGCCACGAGGTCTAGGAAAGGTGGGCAAGAAAGTGACATGGACGGGCGGCGCGGAGGTGGCCCCAAGGTCTGGGAGAGGTGTGCAAGAAGGTGACATGGACGGGCGGCGCGGAGGTGGCCCCGAGGTCTGGGAGAGGTGGGCAAGAAGGTGACATGGACGAGCGGCGCGGAGGTGGCCCCGAGGTCTGGGAGAGGTGGGCAAGAAGGTGACATGGACGAGCGGCGCGGAGGTGGCCCCGAGGTCTGGGAGAGGTGGGCAAGAAGGTGACATGGACGAGCGGCGTGGAGGTGGCCCCGAGGTCTGGGAGAGGTGGGTAAGAAGGTGACCTGGATGAGCGGCGTGGAGGTGCCGCGAGCTCTGACGCCAGACCAAGGGGGGGGGGGGGGGAAATGGCAGACACCAGACCAAAGGGGCTGGGTTGCAGACGCCAGACCAAAAGGGGGGAGGAGGGGGGGACGACACATACGCCAGACCGAAGAGGTGTGGGGGGACGACACACACGCCAGACCGAAGAGGTGTGGGGGGACGACACACACGCCAGACCGAAGAGGTGTGGGGGGACGACACACACGCCAGACCGAAGAGGTGTGGGGGGACGACACACACGCCAGACCGAAGAGGTGTGGGGGGGGGGACACACACGCCAGACCGAAGAGGTGTGGGGGGGGGGACACACACGCCAGACCGAAGAGGTGTGGGGGGGACACACACGCCAGACCGAAGAGGTGTGGGGGGGGGACACACATGCCAGACCGAAGAGGTGGGGGGGGACACACATGCCAGACCGAAGAGGTGGGGGGGGACACACACGCCAGACCGAAGAGGTGGGGGGGGACACACACGCCAGACCGAAGAGGTGGGGGGGGGACACACACGCCAGACCGAAGAGGTGTGGGGGGGGGGACACACACGCCAGACCGAAGAGGTGTGTGGGGGGGGGGACACGCCAGACCGAAGAGGTAGGGGGGGGGAGGGGACACGCCAGACCGAAGAGGTAGGGGGGGGGAGGGGACACGCCAGACCGAAGAGGTAGGGGGGGGGGAGGGGACACGCCAGACCGAAGAGGTAGGGGGGGGGGGAGGGGACACGCCAGACCGAAGAGGTAGGGGGGGGAGGGGACACGCCAGACCGAAGAGGTAGGGGGGGGAGGGGACACGCCAGACCGAAGAGGTAGGGGGGGGGAGGGGACACGCCAGACCGAAGAGGTAGGGGGGGGGGAGGGGACACGCCAGACCGAAGAGGTAGGGGGGGGGAGGGGACACGCCAGACCGAAGAGGTAGGGGGGGGGGAGGGGACACGCCAGACCGAAGAGGTAGGGGGGGGGGGAGGGGACACGCCAGACCGAAGAGTTAGGGGGGGGGGAGGGGACACGCCAGACCGAAGAGTTAGGGGGGGGGGAGGGGACACGCCAGACCGAAGAGTTAGGGGGGGGGAGGGGACACACCAGACCGAAGAGTTAGGGGGGGGAGGGGACACGCCAGACCGAAGAGTTAGGGGGGGGAGGGGACACGCCAGACCGAAGAGTTAGGGGGGGGAGGGGACACGCCAGACCGAAGAGTTAGGGGGGGGGAGGGGACACGCCAGACCGAAGAGTTAGGGGGGGGAGGGGACACGCCAGACCGAAGAGGTGGGGGGGGGAGGGGACACGCCAGACCGAAGAGGTGGGGGGGGAGGGGACACGCCAGACCGAAGAGGTAGGGGGAGGGGGACACACGCCAGACCGAAGAGGTAGGGGGAGGGGGACACACGCCAGACCGAAGAGGTAGGGGGAGGGGGACACACGCCAGACCGAAGAGGTAGGGGGAGGGGGACACACGCCAGACCGAAGAGGTAGGGGGAGGGGGACACACGCCAGACCGAAGAGGTAGGGGGAGGGGGACACACGCCAGACCGAAGAGGTAGGGGGAGGGGGACACACGCCAGACCGAAGAGGTAGGGGGAGGGGGACACACGCCAGACCGAAGAGGTAGGGGGAGGGGGACACACGCCAGACCGAAGAGGTAGGGGGAGGGGGACACACGCCAGACCGAAGAGGTAGGGGGAGGGGGACACACGCCAGACCGAAGAGGTAGGGGGAGGGGGACACACGCCAGACCGAAGAGGTAGGGGGGGGGGGGGACAACAGATGCCAGACCGAAGAGGGGGGTAAGGGAGACGGACGCCAGACCGAGGGGGGGGGGGGGCAGACGCCAGGCCAAGGGGGCTGGAGTCCACTGGGCACAGAGTTATAAAGGGTATCAGATTAGGGGCTAGAGAATAGAGATGAGGTCGACCAAGAAGATTACAGGGGGCACAGGGGGTGCAAACTAGGAGAGGGGTCCAATCAACAGAACAAAAAGGCAGAGCGGAGATCATGTACAGACGTTACACGGGTAGAAGAGTGAGCCTCATATTAAGGGGATTATACAGACGATCACGCATTACACAATACAGGGGCATGCAGCAATTATACTAGGAGTGGGGGGCTCTGGCACACTTACACTGGCGGGTGAGGGGGGTGGACTTGCTGGTCAGTGGCGGGGTCCGGGCTCTGGATGCTCTTACACTCGGGGGGGCTACTGGTTAGTGATTGGGTCAGAACACTCTTACATTTGGGGGCTGCCAGTCAGTGATGGGCTCCGGATGCTCTTACACTCAGGGGCCGCTGGTCAGATGGGTCCGGGCTCAGGACGCTCACACTCGTGGGGAGGGGGTCGCCGGTTAGTGAGGGGCTCCGGACGCTCCAACACTCGGTGGGCTGCCGGTCATTGATGGGCTCCGAACGCTCTTACACTCGGGGGGTCGCCGGTCAGTGATGGGGTGTGAACGCTCTTACACTCGGGGGGCCGCCGGTCAGTGATGGGCTCCGAACGCTCTTACACTCGGGGGGCTGCCAGTCAGTGATGGGTTCCGGATGTTCTTACATTTGGGGGCTGCCGGTCAGTGATGGGATCCGAACGCTCTTACACTCGGGGGGCTGCCGGTCAGTGATGGGCTCTGAACGCTCTTACACTCGGGGGGCTGCCGGTCAGTGATGGGCTCTGAACGCTCTTACACTCGGGAGCTGCCGGTCAGTGATGGGCTCTGAACGCTCTTGCACTCGGGGGGCTGCCGGTCAGTGATGGGCTCCGAACGCTCTTACACTCGGGGGGCTGCCGGTCAGTGATGGGCTCCGAACGCTCTTACACTCGGGGGGCTGCCGATCAGTGATGGGCTCCGAACGCTCTTACACTCGGGGGGGCTACCGGTCAGTGATGGGGTCCGGACGTTCTTACACTAGGGGGGTCGCCGGTCAGTGATGGGGTGTGAACGCTCTTACACTCGGGGGGCCGCCGGTCAGTGATGGGCTCCGAACGCTCTTACACTCGGGGGGCTGCCAGTCAGTGATGGGTTCCGGATGTTCTTACATTTGGGGGCTGCCGGTCAGTGATGGGATCCGAACGCTCTTACACTCGGGGGGCTGCCGGTCAGTGATGGGCTCTGAACGCTCTTACACTCGGGGGGCTGCCGGTCAGTGATGGGCTCCGAACGCTCTTACACTCGGGGGGCTGCCGGTCAGTGATGGGCTCCGAACGCTCTTACACTCGGGGGGCTGCCGGTCAGTGATGGGCTCCGAACGCTCTTACACTCGGGGGGCTGCCAATCAGTGATGGGCTCCGAACGCTCTTACACTCGGGGGGCTACCGGTCAGTGATGGGGTCCGGACGTTCTTACACTAGGGGGGCTGCCGGTCAGTGATGGGCTCCTGGCTCAGGACGCTCTTACACTCGTGAGGGAGAGGGGGGGGGGGTGTTCGCCGGTCCGTGATGGGGTCCGGACGCTCTTACGCTCGGGGGCTGCCGGTCAGTGATGGGTTCCGGACGTTCTTACACGGGGGCTGCCGGTCAGTGATGGGTTCCGGACGTTCTTACACTCGGGGGCTGCCGGTCAGTGATGGGGTCCGGACGTTCTTACACTCGGGGGCTGCCGGTCAGTGATGGGTTCCGGACGTTCTTACACGGGGGCTGCCGGTCAGTGATGGGTTCCGGACGTTCTTACACTCGGGGGCTGCCGGTCAGTGATGGGGTCCGGACGTTCTTACACTCGGGGGCTGCCGGTCAGTGATGGGGTCCGGACGTTCTTACACTCGGGGGCTGCCGGTCAGTGATGGGGTCCGGACGTTCTTACACTCGGGGGGCTGCCGGTCAGTGATGGGGTCCGGACGTTCTTACACTCGGGGGGCTGCCGGTCAGTGATGGGGTCCGGACGTTCTTACACTCGGGGGGCTGCCGGTCAGTGATGGGGTCCGGACGTTCTTACACTCGGGGGGCTGCCGGTCAGTGATGGGGTCCGGACGTTCTTACACTCGGGGGGCTGCCGGTCAGTGATGGGGTCCGGACGTTCTTACACTCGGGGGGCTGCCGGTCAGTGATGGGGTCCGGACGTTCTTACACTCGGGGGGCTGCCGGTCAGTGATGGGGTCCGGACGTTCTTACACTCGGGGGGCTGCCGGTCAGTGATGGGGTCCGGACGTTCTTACACTCGGGGGGCTGCCGGTCAGTGATGGGGTCCGGACGTTCTTACACTCGGGGGGCTGCCGGTCAGTGATGGGGTCCGGACGTTCTTACACTCGGGGGGCTGCCGGTCAGTGATGGGGTCCGGACGTTCTTACACTCGGGGGGCTGCCGGTCAGTGATGGGTTCCGGACGTTCTTACACTCGGGGGGCTGCCGGTCAGTGATGGGCTCCGAACCCTCTTACACTCGGGGGGCTGCCGGTCAGTGATGGGCTCCGAACCCTCTTACACTCGGGGGGCTGCCGGTCAGTGATGGCTTCCGGATGTTCTTACACTCGGGGGGCTGCCGGTTAGTGATGGGGTCTAGACGCTCTTACACTCGGGGGCCGCTGCTCAGTGATGGGTTCCGGACGCCCT
The DNA here is from genome assembly GCF_048569485.1 of Anomaloglossus baeobatrachus. NCBI lineage: Eukaryota > Metazoa > Chordata > Amphibia > Anura > Aromobatidae > Anomaloglossus > Anomaloglossus baeobatrachus. The sequence goes on along the minus strand of NC_134356.1, from coordinate 10,437,616 downwards.
CCGGTCAGTGATGGGGTCCGGACGCTCTTACGCTCGGGGGCTGCCGGTCAGTGATGGGTTCCGGATGTTCTTACACTCGGGGGGCTGCCGGTCAGTGATGGGCTCCGAACCCTCTTACACTCGGGGGGCCGCTGCTCAGTGATGGGTTCCGGACGCCCTCCGGTCAGTGATGGGGTCCGGACGCTCTTACGCTCGGGGGCTGCCGGTCAGTGATGGGGTCCGGACGTTCTTACACTCGGGGGGCTGCCGGTCAGTGATGGGCTCCAGCACAGGGGTCCTTACCTGCATGTCCGGGGGTCTCCTGCTCGGGGGATGATCCGGGCTCCCCTCTCCGGGGTGCGGGGGAAATACAGGGTCCCAAATCCAACACAATTGCGGCGCACAGGTACATCCACTGGTGGCGTCACCCGCGGTCACCGGGCGGCATAGTCCGGTCCTAGATAAGGATTGTACAGTCCCGGAGCGGTGCGCCTGGAGACAATCCCGGCTCTCAGCGGAGCGGCCGCCGGTGTGTCCGGTCCTCGCTCTCGATCTCCGGCGTCTCTCTGTCTCCGCTTTCCGGTCTCTGCTCCTTGGTGCGTCTCTATATCCTCGGTGTATCCAGTCTCTCTTCCCGGTGTATCTCTATATCCTCGGTGTATCTATATCCCCGGTATGTCCGGTCTCCTCTCCCCGGTGTATCTCTATATCCCCGGTGTGTCCGGTCTCCTCTCCCTGGTGCGTCTCTATATCCCCGGTGTGTCCAGTCTCCTCTACCCGGTGCGTCCGGTCTCCTCTCGCCGCTGTCGCTCCCGGACTCCAGTCCACAGATGAGAACTTGTCTCACTACGATCCGTAACTTCGAAACCACGCCCAGTCTCTGACAACCACGCCCACAAAACTTTGAAACTACGCCTATGTGGCGCAATCCCGCCCCCTACAGAGAAGCGCGCAGTGCGGCTCCAGCACAGGTGACAGTGTCAGGAAGGTTTCCTGAGGTCCGAGGAGCGGTATATAACATCTCTGAGGTGAGAAGAGCGGTATATGACATCTCTGAGGTAAGAGGAGCGGTATATGACATCTCTGAGGTAAGAGGAGCGGTATATGACATCTCTGAGGTGAGAAGAGCGGTATATGACATCTCTGAGGTAAGAGGAGCGGTATATGACATCTCTGAGGTAAGAGGAGCGGTATATGACATCTCTGAGGTGAGAAGAGCGGTATATGACATCTCTGAGGTAAGAGGAGCGGTATATGACATCTCTGAGGTACGAGGAGCGGTATATGACATCTCTGAGGTACGAGGAGCGGTATATGACATCTCTGAGGTGAGAGGAGCGGTATATGACATCTCTGAGGTAAGAGGAGCGGTATATGACATCTCTGAGGTAAGAGGAGCGGTATATGACATCTCTGAGGTACGAGGAGCGGTATATGACATCTCTGAGGTGAGAGGAGCGGTATATGACATCTCTGAGATGAGAGGAGCGGTATATGGCATCTCTGAGGTACGAGGAGCGGTATATGACATCACTGAGGTGAGAGGAGCGGTATATGACATCTCTGAGGTACGAGGAGCGGTATATGACATCTCTGAGGTACGAGGAGCGGTATATGACATCTCTGAGGTGAGAAGAGCGGTATATGACATCTCTGAGGTGAGAGGAGCGGTATATGACATCTCTGAGGTACGAGGAGCGGTATATGACATCTCTGAGGTGAGAGGAGCGGTATATGACATCTCTGAGGTACGAGGAGCGGTATATGACATCTCTGAGGTGAGAGGAGCGGTATATGACATCTCTGAGGTGAAAGGAGCGGTATATGACATCTCTGAGGTACGAGGAGCGGTATATGACATCTCTGAGGTACGAGGAGCGGTATATGGCATCTCTGAGGTGAGAGGAGCGGTATACGACATCTCTGAGGTACGAGGAGCGGTATATGACATCTCTGAGGTGAGAGGAGCGGTATATGACATCTCTGAGGTACGAGGAGCGGTATATGACATCACTGAGGTACGAGGAGCGGTATATGACATTCTGAGGTACGAGGAGCGGTATATGACATCTCTGAGATGAGAGGAGCGGTATATGGCATCTCTGAGGTACGAGGAGCGGTATATGCCATCACTGAGGTGAGAGGAGCGGTATATAACATCTCTGAGGTGAGAGGAGCGGTATATAACATCTCTGAGGTGAGAGGAGCGGTATATGACATCTCTGAGGTACGAGGAGCGGTATATGACATCTCTGAGGTACGAGGAGCGGTATATGACATCTCTGAGGTACGAGGAGCGGTATATGACATCTCTGAGGTACGAGGAGCGGTATATGACATCTCTGAGGTACGAGGAGCGGTATATGACATCTCTGAGGTACGAGGAGCGGTATATGGCATCTCTGAGGTGAGAGGAGCGGTATATGACATCTCTGAGGTGAGAGGAGCGGTATATGACATCTCTGAGGTGAGAGGAGCGGTATATGACATCTCTGAGGTGAGAGGAGCGGTATATGACATCTCTGAGGTACGAGAAGCGGTATATGACATCTCTGAGGTACGAGGAGCGGTATATGACATCTCTGAGGTGAGAAGAGCGGTATATGACATCTCTGAGGTACGAGGAGCGGTATATGACATCTCTGAGGTACGAGGAGCGGTATATGACATCTCTGAGGTAAGAAGAGCGGTATATGACATCTCTGAGGTGAGAGGAGTGGTATATGACATCTCTGAGGTACGAGGAGCGGTATATGACATCTCTGAGGTACGAGGAGCGGTATATGACATTCTAAGGTACGAGGAGCGGTATATGACACCTCTGAGGTGAGAGGAGCGGTATATGACATCTCTGAGGTGAGAGGAGCGGTATATGACACCTCTGTGGTGAGAGGAGCGGTATATGACATCTCTGAGGTACGAGGAGCAGTATATGACATCTCTGAGGTACGAGGAGCGGTATATGGCATCTCTGAGGTGAGAGGAGCGGTATACGACATCTCTGAGGTACGAGGAGCGGTATATGACATCTCTGAGGTGAGAGGAGCGGTATATGACATCTCTGAGGTACGAGGAGCGGTATATGACATCACTGAGGTACGAGGAGCGGTATATGACATTCTGAGGTACGAGGAGCGGTATATGACATCTCTGAGATGAGAGGAGCGGTGTATGGCATCTCTGAGGTACGAGGAGCGGTATATGACATCACTGAGGTGAGAGGAGCGGTATATGACATCTCTGAGGTACGAGGAGCGGTATATGACATCTCTGAGGTACGAGGAGCGGTATATGACATCTCTGAGGTACGAGGAGCGGTATATGACATCTCTGAGGTACGAGGAGCGGTATATGACATCTCTGAGGTGAGAGGAGCGGTATATGACATCTCTGAGGTGAGAGGAGCGGTATATGACATCTCTGAGGTGAGAGGAGCGGTATATGACATCTCTGAGGTACGAGGAGCGGTATAAGACATCTCTGAGGTACGAGGAGCGGTATATGGCATCTCTGAGGTACGAGGAGCGGTATACGACATCTCTGAGGTACGAGGAGCGGTATATGACATCTCTGAGGTACGAAGAGCGGTATATGACATCTCTGAGGTGAGAGGAGCGGTATATGACATCTCTGAGGTACGAGGAGCGGTATATGACATTCTAAGGTACGAGGAGTGGTATATGACACCTCTGAGGTGAGAGGAGCGGTATATGACATCTCTGAGGTGAGAGGAGCGGTATATGACATCTCTGAGGTACGAGGAGCGGTATATGACACCTCTGAGGTGAGAGGAGCGGTATATGACATCACTGAGGTGAGAGGAGCGGTATATGACATCTCTGAGGTACGAGGAGCGGTATATGACATCTCTGAGGTACGAGGAGCGGTATATGACATCTCTGAGGTACGAGGAGCGGTATATGACATCTCTGAGGTACGAGGAGCGGTATATGACATCTCTGAGGTACGAGGAGCGGTATATGACATCTCTGAGGTACGAGGAGCGGTATATGACATCTCTGAGGTGAGAGGAGCGGTATATGACATCTCTGAGGTGAGAGGAGCGGTATATGACATCTCTGAGGTACGAGGAGCGGTATATGACATCTCTGAGGTGAGAGGAGCGGTATATGACATCTCTGAGGTGAGAGGAGCGGTATATGACATCTCTGAGGTACGAGGAGCGGTATATGACATCTCTGAGGTACGAGGAGCGGTATATGGCATCTCTGAGGTACGAAGAGCGGTATATGACATCTCTGAGGTGAGAGGAGCGGTATATGACATCTCTGAGGTGAGAGGAGCGGTATATGACATCTCTGAGGTAAGAAGAGCGGTATATGACATCTCTGAGGTGAGAGGAGCGGTATATGACATCTCTGAGGTACGAGGAGCGGTATATGACACCTCTGAGGTGAGAGGAGCGGTATATGACATCTCTGAGGTGAGAGGAGCGGTATATGACACCTCTGTGGTGAGAGGAGCGGTATATGACATCTCTGTGGTGAGAGGAGCGGTATATGACATCTCTGAGGTGAGAGGAGCGGTATATGGCATCTCTGAGGTAAGAAGAGCGGTATATGACATCTCTGAGGTAAGAGGAGCGGTATATGACATCTCTGAGGTGAGAGGAGCGGTATATGACATCTCTGAGGTGAGAGGAGCGGTATACGACATCTCTGAGGTAAGAGGAGCGGTAATATGACATCTCTGAGGTAAGAGGAGCGGTATATGACATCTCTGAGGTAAGAGGAGCGGTATATGACATCTCTGAGGTACGAGGAGCGGTATATGACATTCTAAGGTATGAGGAGCGGTATATGACACCTCTGAGGTGAGAGGAGCGGTATATGACATCTCTGAGGTGAGAGGAGCAGTATATGACACCTCTGTGGTGAGAGGAGCGGTATATGACATCTCTGTGGTGAGAGGAGCGTTATATGACATCTCTGAGGTGAGAGGAGCGGTATATGGCATCTCTGAGGTAAGAAGAGCGGTATATGACATCTCTGAGGTAAGAGGAGCGGTATATGACATCTCTGAGGTGAGAGGAGCGGTATATGACATCTCTGAGGTGAGAGGAGCGGTAATATGACATCTCTGAGGTAAGAGGAGCGGTATATGACATCTCTGAGGTAAGAGGAGCGGTATATGACATCTCTGAGGTGAGAGGAGCGGTATACGACATCTCTGAGGTACGAGGAGCGGTATCTGACATCTCTGAGGTACGAGGAGCGGTATATGACATCTCTGAGATGAGAGGAGCGGTATATGACATCTCTGAGGTACGAGTAGCGGTATATGACATCACTGAGGTACGAGGAGCGGTATATGACATTCTGAGGTACGAGGAGCGGTATATGACATCTCTGAGGTGAGAGGAGCGGTATATGACATCTCTGAGGTACGAGGAGCGGTATATGACATCTCTGAGGTACGAGGAGCGGTATATGACATCTCTGAGGTACGAGGAGCGGTATATGACATCTCTGAGGTACGAGGAGCGGTATATGACATCTCTGAGGTGAGAGGAGCGGTATACGACATCTCTGAGGTACGAGGAGCGGTATATGACATCTCTGAGGTGAGAGGAGCGGTATATGACATCTCTGAGGTACGAGGAGCGGTATATGACATCACTGAGGTACGAGGAGCGGTATATGACATTCTGAGGTACGAGGAGCGGTATATGACATCTCTGAGATGAGAGGAGCGGTATATGGCATCTCTGAGGTACGAGGAGCGGTATATGACATCACTGAGGTGAGAGGAGCGGTATATGACATCTCTGAGGTACGAGGAGCGGTATATGACATCTCTGAGGTACGAGGAGCGGTATATGACATCTCTGAGGTACGAGGAGCGGTATATGACATCTCTGAGGTACGAGGAGCGGTATATGACTGACATCTCTGAGGTGAGAGGAGCGGTATATGACATCTCTGAGGTGAGAAGAGCGGTATATGACATCTCTGAGGTGAGAGGAGCGGTATATGACATCTCTGAGGTACGAGGAGCGGTATATGACATCTCTGAGGTACGAGGAGCGGTATATGGCATCTCTGAGGTGAGAGGAGCGGTATATGACATCTCTGAGGTACGAGGAGCGGTATATGACATTCTAAGGTACGAGGAGCGGTATATGACATTCTAAGGTACGAGGAGCGGTATATGACATTCTAAAGTACGAGGAGCGGTATATGACACCTCTGAGGTAAGAGGAGCGGTATATGACACCTCTGAGGTACGAGGAGCGGTATATGACATCTCTGAGGTGAGAGGAGCGGTATATGACATCTCTGAGGTACGAGGAGCGGTATATGACATCTCTGAGGTGAGAGGAGCGGTATATGACACCTCTGAGGTGAGAGGAGCGGTATATGACACCTCTGAGGTACGAGGAGCGGTATATGACATCTCTGAGGTGAGAGGAGCGGTATATGACATCTCTGAGGTGAGAGGAGCGGTATATGACATCTCTGAGGTGAGAGGAGCGGTATAAGACATCTCTGAGGTAAGAGGAGCGGTATATGACATCTCTGAGGTGAGAGGAGCGGTATATGACACCTCTGAGGTGAGGAGCGGTATATGACATCTCTGAGGTGAGAGGAGCGGTATAAGACATCTCTGAGGTGAGAGGAGCGGTATATGACATCTCTGAGGTAAGAAGAGCGGTATATGACATCTCTGAGGTGAGAGGAGCGGTATATGACATCTCTGAGGTACGAGGAGCGGTATATGACATCTCTGAGGTGAGAGGAGCGGTATATGACACCTCTGAGGTGAGGAGCGGTATATGACATCTCTGAGGTGAGAGGAGCGGTATATGACATCTCTGAGGTACGAGGAGCGGTATATGACATCTCTGAGGTGAGAGGAGCGGTATATGACATCTCTGAGGTGAGAGGAGCGGTATATGACATCTCTGAGGTGAGAGGAGCGGTATATGACATCTCTGAGGTGAGAGGAGCGGTATATGACATCTCTGAGGTACGAGGAGCGGTATATGACATCTCTGAGGTGAGAGGAGCGGTATATGACATCTCTGAGGTACGAGGAGCGGTATATGACATCTCTGAGGTGAGAGGAGCGGTATAAGACATCTCTGAGGTGAGAGGAGCGGTATATGACATCTCTGAGGTAAGAAGAGCGGTATATGACATCTCTGAGGTGAGAGGAGCGGTATATGACATCTCTGAGGTACGAGGAGCGGTATATGACATCTCTGAGGTGAGAGGAGCGGTATATGACACCTCTGAGGTGAGGAGCGGTATATGACATCTCTGAGGTGAGAGGAGCGGTATATGACACCTCTGAGGTGAGAGGAGCGGTATATGACATCTCTGAGGTGAGAGGAGCGGTATATGACATCTCTGAGGTACGAGGAGCGGTATATGACATCTCTGAGGTGAGAGGAGCGGTATATGACATCTCTGAGGTACGAGGAGCGGTATATGACATCTCTGAGGTGAGAGGAGCGGTATAAGACATCTCTGAGGTGAGAGGAGCGGTATATGACATCTCTGAGGTAAGAAGAGCGGTATATGACATCTCTGAGGTGAGAGGAGCGGTATATGACATCTCTGAGGTACGAGGAGCGGTATATGACATCTCTGAGGTGAGAGGAGCGGTATATGACACCTCTGAGGTGAGGAGCGGTATATGACATCTCTGAGGTGAGAGGAGCGGTATATGACACCTCTGAGGTGAGAGGAGCGGTATATGACACCTCTGAGGTGAGAGGAGCGGTATATGGCATCTCTGAGGTGAGAGGAGCGGTATATGACACCTCTGAGGTGAGAGGAGCGGTATATGACATCTCTGAGGTGAGAGGAGCGGTATATGACATCTCTGAGGTGAGAGGAGCGGTATATGGCATCTCTGAGGTGAGGAGCGGTATATGACATCTCTGAGGTGAGAGGAGCGGTATATGGCATCTCTGAGGTGAGAGGAGCGGTATATGACACCTCTGATTCTGACTCCCTCATACTTGAGTTATGTTTGTGATAAATTTCCTGTCGTACAATGGTGACATCCGGCTTTTAATCGTTATTATGATGCAATAATCGCGCTGTTTAGATAGAACATAATTACATTTATTTTATACAAGTTAAGAACACAAATATTTTTTAATAAATGGTAAATCTGCAATACACTGTGCAGTAAGTGGGGAAAAACAGTTTTCAACATAAATGTACGGAATAACATTTGTGCAGTCTATGACTTTGTTCGGGGAAATAGTCTGGCCTCCATCAGATCCTCCTTCGTAGATGACCTCAAATCTGACCTCATTATTTTAAGGCCGGAGAACAACCTCTCTACACTAAAGGGGGCTTTACACGCAGCGATATCGCTCGTGAAAGCACCCGCCATCGTCGTTTGTGCGTCACGGGCAAATTGCTGCCCGTGGCGCACAATATCGTTTGGAGAAGTCACACTACATACCTGCCTAGCGACGTCACTGTTGCCGGCGAACCGCCTCCTTTCTAAGGGGCCGGTTCGTGTGGCGTCACAGCGAAGTCACTAAGCGGCCGCCCAATAGAAGCGGAGATGAGCGGCCATAAAATCCTGCCCACCTCCTTCCTTCCGCAATGGCGGCGGCCGCATGTAAGCTGCAGTTCGTCATTCCCGAGGTGTCATACGTAGCGATGTGTGCTGCCTCGGGATCGACGAACAACCTGCGTGCTCAACGATTTTTTAAAAAGGAACGACGTGTCAACGATGGACGGTAAGGTGAGTATTTTCCATCGGTAACGGTCGTTCCTTGGTGTCACACGCAACGACATCGCTAACTATGCCGGAAATGCGTCACAGAATCCGTGACCCCAGCGATATATCGTTAGATATGTCGTTACATGTAACGGGGCCTATACTTGGGTTTGTGGCAAAGCATCTTAAGGTATAAAGGAATCGCCTCATGCACAGTCAGTTTTGATAAACGGTTGAACTCTTCTACTTCTTTGAGAGGAAGTGAAAAATTTTGCTGAAATATGGTCAATCTGTTTGTTATGGGGGCAGAGTCTTTTTCTCTGCGGCAACGCTTTGCTGCTCCAAGTCATCCAAATACTGTTCAAACGTAAACTACTCATCTGATGAGGTTGAATATAAGGCAGCAGTAGCACTGGCAGGATCCAAGTCCTCATCTGATGAGGCTGAAGATACTGCAGTAGTAGCACTGGCAGGATCCAAGTCCTCATCTGATGAGGATGAAGATACGGCAGCAATGGCAGGATCCAAGTCCTCATCTTATGAGGTTGAAGTTATGGCAGCAGTAGCACTGGCAGGCTCCAAGTCCTCATCTGATGAGGTTGAAGATATGGTAGCAGTAGCAATGGCAGGATCCAAGTCCTCATCTGATAAGGATAAAGATTTGGCAACAGTAGCACTGGCAGGATCCAAGTCTTCTTGCTCTTGGCAGTCCTATAGCTGCTCATCTTAACTGCTACCTCTGTCAAAGCTTCTTTTCCTTTAGTAAGCTGGTGATCATCCAGCAATATACAATGACTTGGGTCCACATACACAGCTGCCAGAAGAATTTTTTAATAAGTGTCTCCATTTCATTGAACCAGCAATGCCATCTGCGATTAAACATCCTCCTTGGGACAGGCAAAACTGCAAGTTCTTCTACTCTTTTTGAAAATGCCGGGAGTTAAATCGTCGGCTTGTAATTTTTGAGTCACAGTAAATGGGTGAGGAATCAATTCCTTCAGTTCAGCCACCTGTGTCCATTGACCTTCATTTAGTGTTACCTGAGGGTTGTCCATGTCTACAAGAAAGGGTTTCAGGACAAGCAATCGCTTAATCATTAAATAAGTGCTGCCCCACCAAGCGGCTTGATCGACAATTGCCCCTTTTCGAGCACATCTCTTCAAGATGGAATTAATTTTAGGGGTTCTGGCAGCAATAACAAATTTCCTCACTTTGCCAATTAGAGTTTCAGCAGGTCCCTTCTGCAGACGATCAGCACATGTGATCAATAGGAGAGCGATGTAAAGCAGCACCCAGAAAGTACCACCCTCATGATTGGCCACATAGCTGCCACCTTGGAAGCTTCTGGTATTTTCCCCCTTATATGCCAACTCTAGTGTTATATATATACCAAACAAAAATATGAAACACTTTGTTTTTTGCGCCCATTTGTCATGAACTGAACTGAAAGATCTAAGACTTTTTCTATGTACACAAAAGGCCTGTTCTCTCAAATATTGTTCACAAATGTATCTTAATCTGTGTTAGTGATCACTTCTCTGCGGAGAGAATCCCATCGACCTCGCCGGAGTGGCATAAAAGGATGATTAGACAGCATGATTATTGCATAGGTGCGGCTTAGGCTGGCCAGCATGATTATTGCACAGATGCGGTTAAAAGGCTGGCCAACATGATTATTGCACAGGTACGAATTAGGCTGGCCAGCATGATTATTGCACAGGTGCGGCTTAGGCTGGCCAGCATGATTATTGCATAGGTGCGGCTTAGGCTGGCAAGCATTATTATTGCACAGGTGTACCAGAAAATTCAAAAACCTTGATCAAAAATTTTAAGTGTCATATTTCCAGTGCCGAAGGTTTTTTGTATCTTCTGGTGTACTACACGCCTTCCCTTCTGAGCACGGTTTTCATTCTTGAGCGCTAACCCTTATAATTGGCCATTGCACAGGTGTGCTTTAGGCTGTCCACAATAAAATCTGCAGTATTGTGGGTGTCAGGGCGGGTCAGAAAACCAGTCAGTATCCGGTGTAACCACTATTTGCCTCACACAGACCAGCACATCTAGAGTTGATCTGGTTGTTGATTGTGGCCTGTGGATTGTTGGTCCACTGCTCTTCAGTGGCAGCGAAGTTGCTGGATATTGGCAGGAGCTTGAACACGCGGTTATATGCCGATCTAGAGCCTTAAACATGCACAATGGGTGACATATCTGGTGAGTTTGCTGCCATGCAAGACCTGGGATGTTTTACACTTCCAGGAATTGTGTACAGATCCTCGCACCATGGGCCGTGCATTATCAGCTGCAGTATGAAGCGGTGGTCGTGAATGAATGGCACATAAATGGCCTCAGGATGTCATCTCAGGATCTCATCTCTGTGTCTCTGCGCCTGCCCATACCATAACCCCAGCGCCACCATGGGCCACTCCACAACGTGACATCAGCAAACAACTCGCCCACACAACGCCATACACGCAGTCTGTTATCTGCCCCTCACAGTGCGAAGCAGGATTCATCCGTGAAAAGAAAACCTCTTCATTGTGCAAGCCACCATCAAATGTCAGCATTTGCCCTCTGAAATTGGTTGCAACAAGCTGCAGTTAGGTGCAGACCCCGATGAGGACAACGAGCTGCAGTCAGGTGGAGACCCAGATGAGGACGATGAGCTGCAGTCAGGTGGAGACCCCGATGAGGCTGAAGATACGGCAGCAGTAGCACTAGCAGGATCCAAGTCCTTATCTGATGAGGATAAAGATACGGCAGAAGTAGCACTGGCAGGATCCAAGTCCTCTTCTGTGTGCTCGTGTTGGCACTGTTATATAGGTCTTGTCATGGAGGCACTCTGGCTGGCACTACTGTTTTTTAGGCCTTGTTATGGAGGTGCACTGGCTGGCACTGTTTAGGTCTTGTTATGGAGGTGCATTGGCTGGCACTGTTTAGGGCTTGTTATGGAGGCTCCCTGGCTGGCACTGTTATATAGGCCTTATTATGTAGGCTTCCTGGCTGGCACTATTATTTAGTACTTATTATGGAGGCTCCCTGGCTGGCACTATTATTTAGTACTTATTATGGAGGCTTTCTGGCTGGCTCTGTTAAGTAGGTCTTGTTATGGAGGCGCACTGAATAGCAGTTATTTAGGTTTTGTTATGGAGGTGGTCTGACTGGCTCTGTTATGTAGGTCTTGTTATGGAGGGCGCTCTGGCTGGCACTGTTATTTAGACCATGTTATGGAGGCGCTCTGGCTGGCACTGTTATTTAGGTGTTGTTATGGAGACACGCTGGCTGTTATGTAGGTCTTGATACGGAGGCGCTCTGGCTGGCACTGTTATTTAGGTGCTGTTATGGAGGCCTTGTTATGGAGGCGCTCTGGCTGGCACCGTTATTTAGGTGTTGTTATGGAGGCGCTCTGGCTGGCACTGTTATTTAGATCATGTTATGGAGGCGCTCTGGCTGGCACTGTTATTTAGATCATGTTATGGAGGCGCTCTGGCTGGCACTGTTATTTAGATCATGTTATGGAGGCGCTCTGGCTGGCACCGTTATTTAGGTGTTGTTATGGAGGCGCTCTGGCTGGCACAATTATTTAGGTGTTGTTATTTAGGCGCTCTGGCTGGCACTGTTATTTAGATCATGTTATGGAGGCGCTCTGGCTGGCACCGTTATTTAGGTGTTGTTATGGAGGCGCTCTGGCTGGCACAATTATTTAGGTGTTGTTATGGAGGTGCTTTGGCTGGCACTGTTATTTAGATCATGTTATGGAGACGCTCTGGCTGGCACTGTTATTTAGGTGTTGTTATGGAGGTGCACTGGCTGGCTGTTATTTAGGTGTTGTTATGGAGGTGCACTGGCTGGCTGTTATGTAGGTCTTGATATGGAGGCACTCTGGCTGGCACTGTTATTTAGGTGTTGTTATGGAGGCGCTCTGGCTGGCACCGTTATTTCGGTGTTGTTATGGAGGCGCTCTGGCTGGCACAATTATTTAGGTGTTGTTATGGAGGCGCTCTGGCTGGCACTGTTATTTAGATCATGTTATGGAGGCGCTCTGGCTGGCACCGTTATTTAGGTGTTGTTATGGAGGCGCTCTGGCTGGCACAATTATTTAGGTGTTGTTATGGAGGTGCTTTGGCTGGCACTGTTATTTAGATCATGTTATGGAGACGCTCTGGCTGGCACTGTTATTTAGGTGTTGTTATGGAGGTGCACTGGCTGGCTGTTATTTAGGTGTTGTTATGGAGGTGCACTGGCTGGCTGTTATGTAGGTCTTGATATGGAGGCACTCTGGCTGGCACTGTTATTTAGGTGTTGTTATGGAGGTGCTCTGGCTGGCACTGTTATTTAGGTGTTGTTATGGAGGCGCTCTGGCTGGCACTGTTATTTAGGTGTTGTTATGGAGGTGCACTGGCTGGCTGTTATTTAGGTGTTGTTATGGAGGTGCACTGGCTGGCTGTTATGTAGGTCTTGATATGGAGGCACTCTGGCTGGCACTGTTATTTAGGTGTTGTTATGGAGGTGCTCTGGCTGGCACTGTTATTTAGGTGTTGTTATGGAGGCGCTCTGGCTGGCACTGTTATTTAGGTGTTGTTATGGAGGTGCACTGGCTGGCTGTTATTTAGGTGTTGTTATGGAGGTGCACTGGCTGGCTGTTATGTAGGTCTTGATATGGAGGCACTCTGGCTGGCACTGTTATTTAGGTGTTGTTATGGAGGTGCTCTGGCTGGCACTGTTATTTAGGTGTTGTTATGGAGGCGCTCTGGCTGGCACTGTTATTTAGGTGTTGTTATGGAGGCGCTCTGGCTGGCACTGTTATTTAGGTGTTGTTATGGAGGTGCTCTGGCTGGCAGTGTGTGTACCCCACTAGATTTGGTGACCAGGCTCTTTGTAGAAATGTTACAATATGCCCAGTCTGGACAGTGCTCTGTTCCATCAGCGGCAATAATGTCCCTCCTGTGCTGACGGATTGTTACAATGTATCAGTGCGGACTGGATACATTGAAACAAACCCTCAGCTGTGAGCAGTAGTGAGTCTGTGCTGGTCTGAGGCCTCTGCCAGGTATCGGCCCTCCCTCTCCTGCGGTGGGCGAAGCTCTCGCCTCTTTTTTTGGGTTTCCAGTGTTTCTTTTCTCACTCTGGAAATAGAAGGTCGGTTTCCTCCGCTAATCCCTCCACAGTGAACCTGGCAGGGTCACGTCGGATCACCCCACCTCCCCCCAATAGTCAGTGCCGCTCCCTTGTGCCGCCGGCGGCTCCGCGGACGTCAGGGCTTCTACCACACACTGTACTTTTTTGGGATCAAAGCTACAAAACTAAAAGTGGCCATTAAATATAGGAGTTATCTGGACACAGCTCGGTCTTGTCTGTTCTTCGACATGAGGCCGGTATAAGCGGTGACTGACATCTGCGGCACCGCTGATATCAGAAGAACTGGAAAAAGTCCTAATATACTTCAAAAAGATAGCGACAATATAAAAAAAAAATCTTGTCTACTGCACAAGAGACTGCCTCTCCATCCTGCACAGGAAATGCAGAAATCGGACAGGTTGTCACGGGCTACGCTGCTGTAAATAAAGATGCTGTAATGGGTAATGGGCACGATCGGATGCTTCATGCCACGTTGCCCGGGCACGGCCATAGTAACAGGCAGACAGTCATCCAGCGCCGCTTTTTAGGGAATACAGTGGAGCCTTGGTTTAAGAGTAACTTGGTTTGAGAGCGTTTTGCAAGACAAGCAAAGCTTTTTACAAATTTGTAACTTGGTTTAAGAGCAATGTTTTGCAATAAGAGCAAATTCCCACTGTGCACACTTCCGGTTCCGTCCTTTCACCGCGCTCTGACCCGCCCTGGAGGTAACGGTCTGTCCATATGTACGGTTTACTGTATACAGTGTACAGATACATTACATAGTATATAGCGTGTCTATCCATTTGCATTTGTGGATACAGTATTGTACTCTTTCGGCTCACCAGTGCAGCACATTGCTTATACTGTACCTCTCGCACACCAACTGTTTTATTGTAAGCTAAAGTGCAGTTTTATTTGTTTTACGTGTCTTTTACTGTACAGTATTTTGTATTAGTGTACTGTAATAATATATGAATACAGGACATTATTTTGTATTACTGTAATAAGTGTATAAATACTGTAAATATTTTTGGGTTGTGGAACGAATTGTCTGCGTGTCAATTATTTCCTATGGGAAAATTCGCTTTGATATAAGAGTAACTTGGTTTAAGAGGAAGAGCAGACTCCCGGAACCAATTATGCTTGTAATGCAAGGTGTCACTGTAGTCTATATCCAAAAAATTATTTCGGTTTTACTGTGTTTAACATCAACAAAATTAACAATACTTTGTAATCTGCGATGACCGCCAGGAGGATGGGAGTGATGGTCCCGGCTTTATGTGCTGCAGTCAGTCATGACGTAAAGCACCAATCTGTCTGTATGTGGAAGCAGGAAAAATGGTCACGCGCCTAATGTGATGGCTGAATGACAGGTGTTCCCGAGATACTGCAGGTCTTGTGGGATTTCCCTGGTATACAGCAGGTATGCTGGGGTGCATCAGTATACGTTGGGTCTATTGGGGTGTTCTAGTATATAGCTGATCTTTTTGGGTGTTTCCGGTATACAGCGGGTCTTTTGATCTGTTCCCGGTTATACAGCGGATCTTTTGGTGTGCTCACGGTATGAAGCGGATCTTTTGGTGCGTTCCCAATTATACAGCGAATCTTTTGGTGTGTTCCCGGTATACAGCGGATCTTTTGGTGTATTTTTGGTATACAGTGGATCTTTTCAAATGTTCCCGGTATACAGTAGGTCTTTTGATGTGTTTTTGGTATACAGTGGAACTTTTGGTGTGTTCCCAATTATACAGCGGATCTTTTGGTGTGTTCCCGGTATACAGCAGATCTTTTGGTGTATTTTTGGTATACAGTGGGACTTTTGATGTGTTTTTGGTATACAGTGGATCTTTGGGGGTGTTCTTGGTATACATGAGAGCCCAAGGCTCATTGACGTGTGAAGAGTCAAGGTACCGTCTGCTCCGCTGACCCAACAGAACAGAAACCGAACCACAGATTACTAATGAATGCATCGCGATCTACGATAGACGGGTGGCAGAAGGGAAGCCGGCTGTGGCAGAGATCTGCTGGCATCATATGGATGTGACGCAGACCGCCTTCGTGGCAGCACCTATTTCAGCAGATTACGGTCGATCAGGTCTGAGGATCGAGGTCTCCAGATTCCCCAGATCTCAATCTGATCGATCATTTGTGGATATTGAAGCCTGATTTACTAATCTGCACTGAGTGACACACACGGGGTAACAGACCTGCTGCTTTCTCTGCCTTCGCCTTGGGTATCCGGTGGCACACTGACCAGAGCCGTGTTGCCCCGGGTCTGCCATATCTGACGCTGCCTTCTAACACGCTTTATACCTGGATGATAAAACAATAGTGAATGGTAACCGCCTATGACTTGTGGGAAAAACCTGGAGGACATCACTCCTTTCACGCTCTTCATCTCCCCTCATTAAAATGCTCTTATTTGACTCGTTCTTGAAAACAATCCTCCTGACCCCGGCCTAACCCGGCCAATTACCCGCCTGTCTCCTGCCCGTCACTCCGCAGCTTGTGAAACCCCTTCAGCCGTGTTTTCTGGTGTAGAACCCTAAGCCTCATGCCAGGCTCAGTGAAACGAGACCGAAGTGCCAAAATAGTCAATGACCTTCACGTCGTCGGGACTAGAAGACATTGTTATGTCCTCGTTTTACTTGACCTGAGTCTTTTGATAAGAGTGGACCACCCAGGAACTCTCCCGAGACTCAACCAAGACTGAGCCCCTCACAGTCCATGCAGCAGAGGAACGACCGCAGAACCAGGCACATTCACCATGGGGCCAAGAACCTCGCCCGATGCTCATCATCCTCATTGTACCCACCACAGCAGCACCTCAGGGGGCTGAAACAAGAAAGTGGTGAAACGTCAGGCGGCTGGGACGAGGGCAGCAACAAGGCATCAGAGGGGCCGAAACAAGAGCGCAGCAGCTTTTTAGGGGCCTAGACCTCGATTACACACCATCGGCTTGTCCAGATTTGTCCATCTCTGGTCCACAGTCCTCATTAATAGTGCCCACTCCCCTATCAATAAGAGTCGCACACTTTTTAATTTTTTAATTTTATTTTTGGCATCCTGTGTCAGGGAAAAAACAAACAAACAACAAATTAATAAAAATTAAAAACTTTAGTTACATAAAGACGGGAGCAGACGACATGGACCTCCTCGCTCTTAGGAGGGGTCTAGGCCACCCCTGCCCCATCCTCAGGGGACACCTCCCCTTGAGAGTGTGTTTTTCGGGCAGCAGCGCCCCCTGAAGATTGAGGAGATCGAGATTTTATTTTTCTTTTAGAAAAAAAAAAGTTTTTACAATATTTTTAAAAAAGGCACAAAAACAGCCCAATAAAATACAGACGGAGGGAGGACGTCGCTTCACCCCTTTGTGGCAATAAGGATGGTACAAGGCCGGCTCCACACACACTTGGGGGAGGGGGGGGGTGTACATATATATAAACACATCAGACAATAATGGTAGCGAGTCGGCCAGCAGCAAACACAGAAATCGCCCCATCATCGGGGTCTCCCCTCCTATCCCATACGTCCGCTTTCATTTAAAGACACATGAAGGTCCCCTCCCCCAATAACGAGCCCATATTATACATTCATTAGCCCTTATCACCCAATAAAGAGTGAAAGTAGCTGATCCAAGTTTGCAGAGTATGATCTTCCATTTCCCAGCATGCTCGGCCAGCTGTTGCGGACCCCGCGTTCACGGTACAGGGCTGCACTATAGATCTGTTGCTGGAGGGGATGACGCTAAGTAGCAATATGGTGGCTTTTCGCACATATCTGCTGTTGTGATGATGCTTGAGCATTGATGGCACAAACTCCAAGAAAACTGCACTTGCTTTATGTGCAACGTGATATCATGTAAACAAATGGATCTGCCCCTTTAAATAAACTTAAAGGGGTTCTCTACCAGACAAGCGACCAATGGGAACCATTGGATACATTTGCTGGGGGCAGACCGTCAGCATCGCCTCTCTGCTGTCAAAGTGTGAAAAGGTGGAGGACCCCTTTAAGAATCCATATATTCAGTGAAGATGCCTTTAATAGCCCCAGGAATTAAAAGGGAGGTCCAGTTTTATATAAATGATTCAAGAAACTTCATAAAAAGTTAAAACTTTGCAGTGAATGAACGGAAACAAATCAGACGGAAATCCTAACACTTCTCACCGCTGAGGGTTTGTTACAGTTGCGTTCGGCCTCGGCAAATCCTCATTGATGTAAAGACGCTGCTGCTTCTATGGTATTTTACAATCTGTTCCTCTGGATTCCAGAGAATTGTCTACACTGGATACAGGGTCGCAACGTTTACAGCTTGCTCTTCTGGACCTGTATGGGGTTTGTTACAATGTTTGTTACAGTTTGGCCAATCCCTGGCTCTAGAGTAGAGTAACCTGCGCCGACACAAACGGTTAGAGATTTGGGCTGCTGTTGTGTTTCCACTCGTAGACTGGACGCAAGTGTAACAAACCTTCAGCTGTAAGAAAAACTGCGTTGTTAGCGGTCGTCAGCCTTTAGATGTAAAAAAAAAGTTTCCATTCACAGACAACGAGCGGAGATCAACACAGGCCTACTTCAGTTTCAGAAGAAAAAAACAAATTGTAAATCACAGCGCAACCTTTAGCTAGTAAGCCACACACCCCACACATAGGAAGCCACACCCACGCTTAAACAATACCCCTTATGAACCCACATCCACACTGAGTGAACAATACCCCCTTCTTAGAAAACCACACCCACACTTAGTGGACACCCCTTAGTACACCACATCCCCACACTTCGTAGTAAACAATGCCTTCTTAGCAACCCCCCCTAATTAGTGAACACCCCTTAGGAAGCCACACCCACTTGACTAAGGGGTGTTCACTAATTAGGGGGGGTTGCTAAGAAGGCATTGTTTACTACGAAGTGTGGGGATGTGGTGTACTAAGGGGTGTCCACTAAGTGTGGGTGTGGTTTTCTAAGAAGGGGGTATTGTTCACTCAGTGTGGATGTGGGTTCATAAGGGGTATTGTTTAAGCGTGGGTGTGGTTTCCTAAGCGTGGGTGTGGTTTCCTAAGCATGGGAGTGGTTTACTATACATAGCTGGGTTTCTAAGGGGTATTGTTATGTATAGTAAACCACTCCCATGCTTAGGAAACCACACCCACAACAATACCCCTTCTTTGAAAACCACACCCACAACAATACCCCTTCTTTGAAAACCACACCCACAACAATACCCCTTCTTTGAAAACCACACCCACAACAATACCCCTTCTTTGAAAACCACACCCACTCTTCATACAGTCCTTCATAAACCACACACCCACATTTAATAGTGAATGCCTTCTTAGGAAACCACACCCACACTTAGTTAACAATACCCCTTAGAAACCCAGCTAAGTGTGGGTGTGGTTTCCTAAGAAGGCATTCACTATTAAATGTGGGTGTGTGGTTTATGAAGGACTGTATGAAGAGTGGGTGTGGTTTTCAAAGAAGGGGTATTGTTGTGGGTGTGGTTTTCAAAGAAGGGGTATTGTGGGTGTGGTTTTCAAAGAAGGGGTATTGTGGGTGTGGTTTACTAAGCATGGGTGTGGGTTCTTAAGGGGTATTGTTCACTAAGCGTGGGTGTGTTTTTTTTACAGGGTATTGTTAATTATTCATTAACATGAGTGTGTGGTTCAACTAGGCATGGGTGTAATTTCCTAAGGGGTATTGTTTACTGTGTGGATGTGGTTCCCTAAGCGTGAGTGTGATTTCTAAGGTGTATCGTTGTGGGTGTGGTTTCATAAGGGGTATTCACTGTGTGGGTGTGGTTTACTAAGCATGGGTGTGATTTCTAAGGGGTATTGTTCACTAAGCGTGGGTGTGGTTTTTTACGGGGTATTGTTCACTGTATGGGTGTGGTTCCCTAAGGGTGTGTGGTTTACGATGCTTTACCAAAAGGGGGCTCTGTTTACAACCAGTAAAAACAAAAAATAAATAAAAAAAAAAAAAAGTATAAAATGCCATTATATTTGTGCAATCCTACACCCCGCTCATCACTGACCCTAGGCCGGTCTATACCTTTATTATCAGACATATTATTGGCGCTGGATCTCAGAAACTTGCAGAAATTCATTTACATAAAACTGGACGCCGGCTTTTTTTCCCCCGTTTCGATCCGCTTCAATAAAGGCACTAATATCGGGATATGGAACCATCATCCGCAGCCGCTGGGCACCGGCCGTACTCAGTCCTATGCCACGTGACCGAGGACACCGGCTGCAGCCCACCCTCCCACATAGCTGACATCTCCCGCTCCCCGGCGGGCTGCAGCCCACCCTCCCACATAGCTGACATCTCCCGCTCCCCGGCGGGCTGCAGCCCACCCTCCCACATAGCTGACATCTCCCGCTCCCCGGCGGGCAGCAGACCCCTCCATATTAGACAAATTCAAGCAGTGAAAAAAACAAAAACTAAGATCCAATATGGCGACTTATTCATACGCAAACCACGCGCGCACATATCATACGTCTATACACCTGCATATCAATATGGGATACGCGCGACATTTTATTACTTATGTGGGTTTTTTATGCGCCTGGAGGGCCCCCAAACGCACCAACATCGTGGACAATAAGGGACGGGGGGGTCATTCTGTCATTAGCGGAAGTAACAGACATTATATGACACGTACACAAGGGGTCGGGGGGGGATGTTAAGGGCCCGGCGCAGGCAGCAAAAACCACACAAAACAAAAGAAGTTAAAAGGCCTGAAAGATCCAGGTTATTACACGACTCCACGTCAGAACGGAGGGTTTGTCTTCCTTTTGACACAAAAATTCCCCCCCAAAAAAATAAAAATCCCCAAAACACTTCCCCTTCCCCCACATAACGCTAAAAACGTATAGCAGCGGCAGCCATTTTGCTCAGTAAGATTTGTCTGTAGTGATATAGAGAATATTCCACCCATTTCTCAGTCTCAGGATGAAGAAATACGGATGGGTGGTATTTTTTTTTTGCAGCTTGTGTATAAGATGATCAGGATCGATGGGATCTTGTGGTTCTTGATTCTTTGCAACGATCCTTCTTGTAAAAAAATGAAATATTGCAATGTTCTTGGCGAGGTGACCCCCTCGGTCAGACTGTAGGTCTTATGCTGCAGTCACATCCAGAGCTGCGCTCAAAACACGATCCATTCCTAAACCATTGTCAGGGTCTAAGCTAAACGTTTCTGATACAGAGCTCCAAATCCTCTGCACAGCCATAGATCTAATACAATCAGTTTTCCTGCAGCCACCACTGGAGCTCACCGCAGACAGATTATACATTGTACTGAATGGTATCTCCGTATGCAGTGAGCTCCCTCTAGTGGTGGCTGTATAGATATATATGTAGTGATCTCCTTCCAGTGGTGGTTGTATAGATATGTATATAGTGAGCTCCCCCGAGTGGGAGCTGTGTGGGTGAGCTCCCTCTAGTGATGGTTATATATATCTGTATGTCTGTATGTAGTGAACTCCCTCTGATATTGGCTTTGTAAATTGATATGCAGTAAGCTCCCCCTAGTGGTGGCTGTATAAATCTATATGCAGAGAGCACCCCCTTATGGGGCTGTATATAGCTATATGTAGTGAACATCCTCCGCTGTTGGCTGAATATATCTCCTTAGTGAGCTCCTCCTAGTGGGGGCTGTATATATCTGTATACAGTGAGATCCCCTAGTGTTGGCTGTATGTATCTATGTAGTGAGCTTCTCCTAAGGGGGACTGTATATATCTGTATGTAGTGAGCTTCCCCTAGTGTTGGCTGTATATATCTGTATACATTAAGCTCCCCTAGTGTTGGCTGTATAAATCTGTATGTAGTGAGCTCCCTCTAGTGTTGGCTGTATATATCTGTTTACAGTGAGATCCCCTTAGTGGAGGCTGTATATATCTGTATACAGTGAGATCCCCCTAGTGGAGCCTGTATATATCTGTATACAGTGAGCTCCCCCTAGTGGAGCCTGTATATATCTGTATACAGTGAGATCCCCCTAGTGGAGCCTGTATATATCTGTACACAGGAGCTCCCCCTAGTGGCTGCATGCAGGAAAAAGTTATCATATATGGATCACTGCAGGGGATTTGGAACTCTGTATCAGGAAACAACAAGAGATTTTAAGGATGTTGGACTAGATGTTAAACCTCGCCTATCTTGTAGGGGGTCAGACTGCTGGGACCACCGGGAGACCTGTCCCCTCCAGGTGATGGACCATGGCTAAGAAGAGCTGATCTAACATACATACTTCAACGCCACTCAATGTCTGTAGCCAGAGTCCGAGGTCTCCCATCACAAACGTTCGGGGATCAGACCCCCACCGCTTTAGCACTTCTCCAGTGAAGACCCTTTAAGGCTTGTCTGACTTCCTTATCGTATTGTAAAGGCCGCAGTGAGAGGTGGTCTTCAGTCTGCAGCTCCGGCAGATGTGACCGTCTCCTCGGTCCTCTGGGTCGGTGATTGAAGCCCCCCGGAGCCGCAGACGCCGGGGTTGTGTAAGCCATCACTTGCCTCCTCGTGTTGCCTTTTAGGATTTTTTCCACTCGGCAGAGACTCCGCACCCGACGGCTCCTGATTTATACTCCGCAGTCTCCGGATTTCACGCTCTTTCCCCCTTTAAACCTCTTGGTTATTTTGGGATTGTATGGATTCTGAATGATAGATTGAATTCCTGAGTTCAGCAGAGGTTTTGGGGGGAGACCGTGTAGAAGACCCCGCATTCAGGGCCGGGGGGAGTCGCACATTTACGTGTATGTCTCACAACCGATCCACGGGACGCTCGTCTCCTTCCGTGATTTATCGCAGCGTCTCCTCGGCCCCGGCAGGTCAGGATGATGCCGCCAACATAACAGTCAAGAGAAGCAGATGTCATGGCGGTCAGCACAGAGACAGCCTAGCCTTGTTACTAGGGATATCCTGCCCTAACAACAAGATTGTCAAGCAACACAACCACAGCAACCAGTCAGTCAAAGGTTACAAAACAGGGCACGTGGACCTTTTTTTGGACTACAGCCCCCTGCCGTTTGCTGCAGATTCCTCCCTTGGGACACGGGGGCATTTTTTCTTCAGTCTATGTAACAAATTCGGAATATAGGACCTGGTCTCCAGGAAGGACGAGCTGGCGTCCGACAGTGAAGATGCTGGGGGTGGTAGTCGCGCTGGTGGATCGTAGGTTTGATGAACGGATACTGGCTGAAAAAATAACCTTCACAATAAACGAAAGAATCTGTGCAAAATTGGACGACCCCCCCCATTACCGCGCTGAGGATGGGCCCTGGAGCCTGCGAGCCGTCCGACATCCTGAAGACGGGTGGAATCGGGAGCAGTTTGTGAAATTTGACCTTGGAAAGAAATCTAAGTTTCTAAAAGTTCCACCCCTGACACCGTCTCCGCCGCCACCGTCCTCATCATCACTGCCACAAGGGTCCGGGCAAACGCCCCTATTGCATTTCTGTAGTGAAAATCCGGTGACCGACGACCGCGGGGAGGAAAAAGGAGAATTATTTTTTTTGGTCCTAGTGGAAGGGGTTATACTACAACCCCAGAAACCACAAGAAGCCCCCGGAGTAACGGTGCGTACAGTGCAGTGTGTGACAGGCAGTGCAAGGCTGGATGTGCGGTCTCTACCCCAGGCCGGAGCCGGCGAGCGGAGGGGAGAAGGATAACTCGTGGACTAACACTGGTGTCCCCGGGCGGCCACCTCCACCTCTGCGCTGTCAGGACGACTCCTCCAAGGCATTGACAACTTGTTCCAGGATATCGGGGCAGTGATCTGCAATCTGCTGGAGGATGGTATTGGCGAATTCCTGCAAGTCTGCGCTCTCCTGCTCACATTTCTCCAGCTCTTCACTCAGCTAAAAGAAATGGGAAAACTGAATGAAGCAGCAAAATATGCAAAAGGGACCGGGCACATAATGGTTAAAGTCTCCAGGCAAGAAAATCCAATCGCCAGCATAACCATAGTTATATGATACGATTCGGTCTGCAGCCTCCCCTAGGGGGAGCTCCCTGTATACAGAGATACATGATAAAATCCTGTCTGCAGCCACCACTAGGGGGAGCTCCCTGTATACAGAGATACATGATAAGATCCTGTCTGCAGCCACCACTAGGAGGAGCTCCCTGTATACAGAGATACATGATAAGATCCTGTCTGCAGCCACCACTAGGGGGAGCTCCCTGTATACAGAGATACATGATAAGATCCTGTCTGCAGCCACCACTAGGGGGAGCTCCCTGTATACAGAGATACATGATAAGATCCTGTCTGCAGCCACCACTAGGGGGAGCTCCCTGTATACAGAGATACATGATAAGATCCTGTCTGCAGCCACCACTAGGGGGAGCTCCCTGTATACAGAGATACATGATAAGATCCTGTCTGCAGCCACCACTAGGGGGAGCTCCCTGTATACAGAGATACATGATAAGATCCTGTCTGCAGCCACCACTAGGAGGAGCTCCCTGTATACAGAGATACATGATAAGATCCTGTCTGCAGCCACCACTAGGGGGAGCTCCCTGTATACAGAGATACATGATAAGATCCTGTCTGCAGCCACCACTAGGGGGAGCTCCCTGTATACAGAGATACATGATAAGATCCTGTCTGCAGCCACCACTAGGGGGAGCTCCCTGTATACAGAGATACATGATAAGATCCTGTCTGCAGCCACCACTAGGGGGAGCTCCCTGTATACAGAGATACATGATAAGATCCTGTCTGCAGCCACCACTAGGGGGAGCTCCCTGTATACAGAGATACATGATAAGATCCTGTCTGCAGCCACCACTAGGGGGAGCTCCCTGTATACAGAGATACATGATAAGATCCTGTCTGCAGCCACCACTAGGGGGAGCTCCCTGTATACACAGATACATGATAAGATCCTGTCTGCAGCCACCACTAGGGGGAGCTCCCTGTATACAGAGATACATGATAAGATCCTGTCTGCAGCCACCACTAGGGGGAGCTCCCTGTATACACAGATACATGATAAGATCCTGTCTGCAGCCACCACTAGGGGGAGCTCCCTGTATACAGAGATACATGATAAGATCCTGTCTGCAGCCACCACTAGGGGGAGATCCCTGTATACAGAGATACATGATAAGATCCTGTCTGCAGCCACCACTAGGGGGAGCTCCCTGTATACACAGATACATGATAAGATCCTGTCTGCAGCCACCACTAGGGGGAGCTCCCTGTATACAGAGATACATGATAAAATCCTGTCTGCAGCCACCACTAGGGGGAGCTCCCTGTATACAGAGATACATGATAAGATCCTGTCTGCATTCACCACTAGGAGGGGCTCCCTGTATATAGAGATACATGATAAGATGCTGTCTGCAGTCACCACTAGGGGGGGCTCCCTGTATACAAAGATACATGATAAGGTCTTGTCTGCAGCCACCACTAGGGGGAGCTCCCTGTATACAGAGATACATGATAAGATCCTGTCTGCAGCCACCACTAGGGGGAGCTCCCTGTATACAGAGATACATGATAAGATCCTGTCTGCAGCCACCACTAGGGGGAGCTCCCTGTATACAGAGATACATGATAAGATCCTGTCTGCAGCCACCACTAGGGGGAGCTCCCTGTATACACAGATACATGATAAGATCCTGTCTGCAGCCACCACTAGGGGGAGCTCCCTGTATACAGAGATACATGATAAGATCCTGTCTGCAGCCACCACTAGGGGGAGCTCCCTGTATACAGAGATACATGATAAGATCCTGTCTGCAGCCACCACTAGGGGGAGCTCCCTGTATACACAGATACATGATAAGATCCTGTCTGCATTCACCACTAGGGGGAGCTCCCTGTATACAGAGATACATGATAAGATCCTGTCTGCAGCCACCACTAGGGGGAGCTCCCTGTATACAGAGATACATGATAAGATCCTGTCTGCAGCCACCACTAGGGGGAGCTCCCTGTATACAGAGATACATGATAAGATCCTGTCTGCAGTCACCACTAGGGGGAGCTCACTGTATACAGAGATACATGATAAGATCCTGTCTGCAGTCACCACTAGGGGGAGCTCCCTGTATACAGAGACACATGATAAGATCCTGTCTGCAGCCACCACTAGGGGGAGCTCCCTAACTGCTGCCCCCGCCTCTCACCTGTTCGGTCGTCATCTTCTGCAGCCTCTGCTCCCATACTGCCCGGTTGTCATCCAGGTAGTAGGAGTCGGGCGGGCGAAGCGCTTGCAGGATCTGGGGGTCTCGGTCCTGGCACAGAGCAGTCAGATGCCCAATATACAGTTTGAGTTTGCTGCGATTCTGGTCGAGGTCTAAGAGGGGCTGAATCATCTAGGACAGAAGAGAAGGCAGGAGGTGAGGCAAAGTCTGAGGACGGCACATCTATCCCCACCGACATGACAAGCAACAGGACCACCACCGATCAGGACCACCACCGAGTGAAGAGTCACTGCACAGAGAAGGTGTATGGAGAAGAGGGGCAAGAAGGATGGGAACACAAACAATAAAGGCGGCCGCTCCCCTTAGGTGTGTGGAGGTAAAATATATCGAGGTGGATCCAGACTGACGCATTTTACCTGCACTGATACATTGTAGCAAATGATGAGGACAAGAGAAGCATCTGCCGCTGACACGATACAATGTAGCAAACCCTCAGCGAGCAGCGGTCGG
Source organism: Anomaloglossus baeobatrachus (assembly GCF_048569485.1). Taxonomy (NCBI): domain Eukaryota; kingdom Metazoa; phylum Chordata; class Amphibia; order Anura; family Aromobatidae; genus Anomaloglossus; species Anomaloglossus baeobatrachus. Next base: position 10,411,141 of record NC_134356.1, on the reverse strand, counting down.
GCTTCAGCTTCTGGATATGAATTAGCAAGCAGAGATCCTAAAACACCTCAGATAAAGCCTTCATAAGGGGATGCGGGGCCGGCTGGAGACCGGAGTATACAGCGCGGTGTCCATATACACCACACGGCTCGGATACCACCTCTGTATACAGCGCGGTGGCCGTATACACCACACAGCTCAGATACCACCTCTGTATACAGCGCGGTGGCCGTATACACCACACGGCTCAGATACCACCTCTGTATACAGCGAGGTGGCCGTATACACCACACGGCTCAGATACCACCTCTGTATACAGCGCGGTGGCCATATACACCACACGGCTCAGATACCACCTCTGTATACAGCGCGGTAACCGTATACACCACACGGCTCAGATACCACCTCTGTATACAGCGCGGTGGCCGTATACACCACACGGCTCAGATACCACCTCTGTATACAGCGCGGTGGCCGTATACACCACACGGCTCGGATACCACCTCTGTATACAGCGCGGTGGCCGTATACACCACACGGCTCAGATACCACCTCTGTATACAGCGCGGTGGCCGTATACACCACACGGCTCAGATACCACCTCTGTATACAGCGAGGTGGCCGTATACACCACACGGCTCAGATACCACCTCTGTATACAGCGCGGTGGCCGTATACACCACACAGCTCAGATACCACCTCTGTATACAGCGCGGTGGCCGTATACACCACACGGCTCAGATACCACCTCTGTATACAGCGCAGTGGCCGTATACACCACACGGCTCAGATACCACCTCTGTATACAGCGCGGTGGCCGTATACACCACACGGCTCAGATACCACCTCTGTATACAGCGCGGTGGCCGTATACACCACACGGCTCGGATACCACCTCTGTATACAGCGCGGTGGCCGTATACACCACACGGCTCAGATACCACCTCTGTATACAGCGCGGTGGCCGTATACACCACACAGCTCAGATACCACCTCTGTATACAGTGCGGTGGCCGTATACACCACACGGCTCAGATACCACCTCTGTATAAAGCGCGGTGGCCGTATACACCACACGGCTCAGATACCACCTCTGTATACAGTGCGGTGGCCGTATACACCACACAGCTCAGATACCACCTCTGTATACAGCGCGGTGGCCGTATACACCACACAGCTCAGATACCACCTCTGTATACACCACACGGCTCAGATACCACCTCTGTATACAGTGCGGTGGCCGTATACACCACACAGCTCAGATACCACCTCTGTATACAGTGCGGTGGCCGTATACACCACGCGGCTCAGATACCACCTCTGTATACAGCGCGGTGGCCGTATACACCACACGGCTCAGATACCACATCTGTATACAGCGCAGTTGCCGTATATACACCACACGGCTCAGATACCACCTCTGTATACACCACACGGCTCAGATACCACCTCTGTATACAGTGCGGTGGCCGTATACACCACACAGCTCAGATACCACCTCTGTATACAGCGCGGTGGCCGTATACACCACACGGCTCAGATACCACCTCTGTATACAGTGCGGTGGCCGTATACACCACACGGCTCGGATACCACCTCTGTATACAGCGCGGTGGCCGTATACACCACACGGCTCAGATACCACCTCTGTATACAGCGCGGTGGCCATATACACCACACAGCTCAGATACCACCTCTGTATACAGCGCGGTGGCCGTATACACCACACAGCTCAGATACCACCTCTGTATACAGCGCGGTGGCCGTATACACCACACGGCTCAGATACCACCTCTGTATACAGTGCGGTGGCCGTATACACCACACAGCTCAGATACCACCTCTGTATACAGTGCGGTGGCCGTATACACCACACGGCTCAGATACCACCTCTGTATACAGCGCGGTGGCCGTATACACCACACGGCTCAGATACCACCTCTGTATACAGTGCGGTGGCCGTATACACCACACAGCTCAGATACCACCTCTGTATACAGCGCGGTGGCCGTATACACCACACAGCTCAGATACCACCTCTGTATACAGTGCGGTGGCCGTATACACCACACAGCTCAGATACCACCTCTGTATACAGTGCGGTGGCCGTATACACCACACAGCTCAGATACCACATCTGTATACAGCGCAGTTGCCGTATATACACCACACGGCTCAGATACCACCTCTGTATACAGCGCGGTGGCCGTATACACCACACGGCTCAGATACCACATCTGTATACAGCGCAGTTGCCGTATATACACCACACGGCTCAGATACCACCTCTGTATACACCACACGGCTCAGATACCACCTCTGTATACAGTGCGGTGGCCGTATACACCACACAGCTCAGATACCACCTCTGTATACAGCGCGGTGGCCGTATACACCACACGGCTCAGATACCACATCTGTATACAGCGCAGTTGCCGTATATACACCACACGGCTCAGATACCACCTCTGTATACACCACACGGCTCAGATACCACCTCTGTATACAGTGCGGTGGCCGTATACACCACACAGCTCAGATACCACCTCTGTATACAGCGCGGTGGCCGTATACACCACACAGCTCAGATACCACCTCTGTATACAGCGCGGTGGCCGTATACACCACACGGCTCAGATACCACCTCTGTATACAGTGCAGTGGCCGTATACACCACACAGCTCAGATACCACCTCTGTATACAGCGCGGTGGCCGTATACACCACACGGCTCAGATACCACCTCTGTATACAGCGAGGTGGCCGTATACACCACACGGCTCAGATACCACCTCTGTATACAGCGCGGTGGCCGTATACACCACACGGCTCAGATACCACCTCTGTATACACCACACGGCTCAGATACCACCTCTGTATACAGTGCGGTGGCCGTATACACCACACAGCTCAGATACCACCTCTGTATACAGCGCGGTGGCCGTATACACCACACAGCTCAGATACCACCTCTGTATACAGCGCGGTGGCCGTATACACCACACGGCTCAGATACCACCTCTGTATACAGTGCAGTGGCCGTATACACCACACAGCTCAGATACCACCTCTGTATACAGCGCGGTGGCCGTATACACCACACGGCTCAGATACCACCTCTGTATACAGCGAGGTGGCCGTATACACCACACGGCTCAGATACCACCTCTGTATACAGCGCGGTGGCCGTATACACCACACGGCTCAGATACCACCTCTGTATACAGCGCGGTGGCCGTATACACCACACGGCTCAGATACCACCTCTGTATACAGCGCGGTGGCCGTATACACCACACGGCTCAGATACCACCTCTGTATACAGCGCGGTGGCCGTATACACCACACGGCTCGGATACCACCTCTGTATACAGCGCGGTGGCCGTATACACCACACGGCTCAGATACCACCTCTGTATACAGCGCGGTGGCCATATACACCACACAGCTCAGATACCACCTCTGTATACAGCGCGGTGGCCGTATACACCACACAGCTCAGATACCACCTCTGTATACAGCGCGGTGGCCGTATACACCACACGGCTCAGATACCACCTCTGTATACAGCGCGGTGGCCGTATACACCACACGGCTCAGATACCACCTCTGTATACAGTGCGGTGGCCGTATACACCACACAGCTCAGATACCACCTCTGTATACAGCGCGGTGGCCGTATACACCACACGGCTCAGTACCACCTCTGTATACAGCGCGGTGGCCGTATACACCACACAGCTCAGATACCACCTCTGTATACACCACACGGCTCAGATACCACCTCTGTATACAGTGCGGTGGCCGTATACACCACACAGCTCAGATACCACCTCTGTATACAGTGCGGTGGCCGTATACACCACGCGGCTCAGATACCACCTCTGTATACAGCGCGGTGGCCGTATACACCACACGGCTCAGATACCACATCTGTATACAGCGCAGTTGCCGTATATACACCACACGGCTCAGATACCACCTCTGTATACACCACACGGCTCAGATACCACCTCTGTATACAGTGCGGTGGCCGTATACACCACACAGCTCAGATACCACCTCTGTATACAGCGCGGTGGCCGTATACACCACACGGCTCAGATACCACCTCTGTATACAGTGCGGTGGCCGTATACACCACACGGCTCGGATACCACCTCTGTATACAGCGCGGTGGCCGTATACACCACACGGCTCAGATACCACCTCTGTATACAGTGCGGTGGCCGTATACACCACACAGCTCAGATACCACCTCTGTATACAGCGCGGTGGCCGTATACACCACACAGCTCAGATACCACCTCTGTATACAGCGCGGTGGCCGTATACACCACACGGCTCAGATACCACCTCTGTATACAGTGCGGTGGCCGTATACACCACACAGCTCAGATACCACCTCTGTATACAGCGCGGTGGCCATATACACCACACAGCTCAGATACCACCTCTGTATACAGCGCGGTGGCCGTATACACCACACAGCTCAGATACCACCTCTGTATACAGCGCGGTGGCCGTATACACCACACGGCTCAGATACCACCTCTGTATACAGTGCGGTGGCCGTATACACCACACAGCTCAGATACCACCTCTGTATACAGCGCGGTGGCCGTATACACCACACAGCTCAGATACCACCTCTGTATGCAGTGCGGTGGCCGTATACACCACACAGCTCAGATACCACCTCTGTATACAGTGCGGTGGCCGTATACACCACGCGGCTCAGATACCACCTCTGTATACAGCGCGGTGGCCGTATACACCACACGGCTCAGATACCACATCTGTATACAGCGCAGTTGCCGTATATACACCACACGGCTCAGATACCACCTCTGTATACACCACACGGCTCAGATACCACCTCTGTATACAGTGCGGTGGCCGTATACACCACACAGCTCAGATACCACCTCTGTATACAGCGCGGTGGCCGTATACACCACACGGCTCAGATACCACCTCTGTATACAGTGCGGTGGCCGTATACACCACACGGCTCAGATACCACCTCTGTATACAGCGCGGTGGCCGTATACACCACACAGCTCAGATACCACCTTTGTATACAGTGCGGTGGCCGTATACACCACACGGCTCAGATACCACCTCTGTATACAGTGCAGTGGCCGTATACACCACACAGCTCAGATACCACCTCTGTATACAGCGCGGTGGCCTTATACACCACACGGCTCAGATACCACATCTGTATACAGCGCAGTTGCCGTATACACCACACGGCTCAGATACCACCTCTGTATACACCACACGGCTCAGATACCACCTCTGTATACAGCGCGGTGGCCGTATACACCACACGGCTCAGATACCACCTCTGTATACAGCGCAGTGGCCGTATACACCACACGGCTCAGATACCACCTCTGTATACAGCGCGGTGGCCGTATACACCACACAGCTCAGATACCACCTCTGTATACAGCGCGGTGGCCGTATACACCACACAGCTCAGATACCACCTCTGTATACAGCGCGGTGGCCGTATACACCACACAGCTCAGATACCACCTCTGTATACAGCGCGGTGGCCGTATACACCACACGGCTTAGATACCACCTCTGTATACAGCGCGGTGGCCGTATACACCACACAGCTCAGATACCACCTCTGTATACAGCGCGGTGGCCGTATACACCACACGGCTCAGATACCACCTCTGTATACAGCGCGGTGGCCGTATACACCACACGGCTCAGATACCACATCTGTATACAGCGCAGTTGCCGTATACACCACACGGCTCAGATACCACCTCTGTATACACCACACGGCTCAGATACCACCTCTGTATACAGCGCAGTGGCCGTATACACCACACGGCTCAGATACCACCTCTGTATACAGCGCGGTGGCCGTATACACCACACGGCTCAGATACCACCTCTGTATACAGCGCGGTGGCCGTATACACCACACAGCTCAGATACCACCTCTATACAGCGCGGTGGCCGTATACACCACACAGCTCAGATACCACCTCTGTATACAGCGCGGTGGCCGTATACACCACACGGCTCAGATACCACCTCTGTATACAGTGCGGTGGCCGTATACACCACACGGCTCAGATACCACCTCTGTATACAGCGCGGTGGCTGTATACACCACACAGCTCAGATACCACCTCTGTATACAGCGCGGTGGCCGTATACACCACACGGCTCAGAGATACCAGATCTGACGGTCACGTTCACAGGCGGCTGTCGGGTGACATGTCTCAGCGCCGGCCAAGAGGCTGTCAGCACCGGATAAGGGGGATATAGAAGCTCTGACAAACAGCAGAGATACGGAGGGGGGCTGCACTGTGCGGCCTGGACACAGATAAAAGCCAAGGACCCCGCAAGGCCCCGTACACACTGTGCCCCTCATACACGACATAAGTCCACAGGGCTCCAATACCCAGGGGCTGCAATCTATTACTCCCTGTTATCAGCTATTACCGGGGGAGGAGACTGTAGGACAGGCGAGTGTACAATCTATTACTCCCTGTTATCAGCCATTACTGGGGGAGGAGACTGTAGGACAGTTGAGTACAATTACTCTCTGTTATCAGCCATTACTGGGGGAGGAGACTGTAGGACAGGTGAGTACAATCTATTACTCCCTGTTATCAGCCATTACTGGGAGAGGCGCCTGCATTGTTCTTCAGTAGGATAATAGATCGTACAGTTCCCTCGCCGGCCCCCCATGATGACGGCTTTATGTCCCGGGGGGCGACCTCGCCATCTGGTTGGGATGTTACGGACAGTAGTTGTCGGCGTCGTCTGCGCTTTGATCTGCAGGTGTAAAACATCAACTACATAAACCACCAACTGCGTCTGTACCAACACGGGGGCCCGAGCAGGGATAGGGGGGTCGGAATTAGGGGAGAGGCGGCAGATACAGCTCATCCCTCCCCGCGGGGTCTGTATACTGTGCACATGCGACTCCTCCAGTCAGCGCTGTAATGGTGGCCAGCGTCACCCAGCTTTCCCAGTTCCTGCACGGATTAGGAGAGGAGCGGGGGTGGGGAGAGGGGGTCCAAGAATAGATTGTATGGGGAAGCCCCGGGTGACAGCGCCGCGCACAGCGTGTGATCGCCGGCTGATAATCCTCCTATTCAGGGGCAGATCCTGGTGACAATGGGGGGATCACAGATGAAACGGAGCGCGCCAAAGCGGGTTACGCTCCACACAGATCAGCAGCGCGCCTAAGCCCGGGCGCTTCAACTTCATTAAGATCGTCGTCCCTGGTGCACGCTTCATTAATGAAGATACTGCAATGAGAGCTCGGGGCTGTGAGCGGCAGGGGCCGACGATGGGCCGCGGGGGGGGGGGGGGGCGCAGGGCTAGTGACCAAGGTGGGGGAAGCGCAGGCCTCACAAAAAGGGGAGGATTGGGGGGCGCAAGGCTGAAAAAAGTGGGGGTCGTGCAGGGCCGACAACCGAAGGGGGGACGCAAGGCTGACAAAGGTGGGGGTCGTGCAAGGCTGACAAAGGGGGACATAAGGTTGACAACCGAAGGGGGGACGCGCAGGGCCTGATGAGGGCACAAGGCCTACAACTGAGGGGGGTGCAGGACTGATGTGATTGAGAGGGGTGAGAGCGCAGGACCGATGACTGGGGGGCCAGGGTGCAGGGCAGATGACTGAAGGGGGGGGGACGACGCGCAGGTGCAAAGCCAATGACCATGGAGGGGGGGGGACGATGACAACCAAATAGGACGCACAGGGCCAACCACCAAAGGGGGGAGATGCGCAGGGCCGACGACCGAAGGAGGGGTGCAGGCGGCGCAGGGCCACGGGGGGATAATAAGATGAGCAGCAGCTCTGGTGACAATCGCGGTGTATTCATCTTTTTGTTCTACTTTGCATTAGAGAGTGCAGCCTGCAGTGTAAAGCAAGGTGGCTTCATTGTGGTTTCTTTATCCGGCATGCCCGAAGACTTGCAGCCTTTGAATTACGAAAAATAGGTCTGTCATTATTGCAAGCAATGACGGGGTTAATTGTGCATGAGGGGGCGACATGTTCGCTCTGTAGGGTGAGAGGGCCGCATTTTGGGAAAGGGAAGCGGAAGAGACCATCCAAGATGCTCCTTGGATGCTCTGAGATGGCGCCAAGGGACCCCGTGTCTGTGAGTGTCTCCTCAGAAGTGCGGCCAGCTCCACCTCACACTGAGCCGCGGGGACGAGATCTGAAAACGATCCCCTCCGGCGCGGCCGGGGCCGACCCCCGTGCAAACAGCATCCCATGTATGCGCCATTGTTTTCTGCTGCGAAAATTAAAGAGACAACATCATCGGCGCGGCCAGAACTAACAGCCGGTGCGCGGGCCGGGGGGCGCAGCGCCGGAAACCGCACAGGAACCATTGTTGTCTATGGCAGCCGGGGTCACCGCTTACTGCTTACCCAGAATCCCGCTGGTGATGGTACAAATTAGTGTGAAGCCAGAAGACTACATGTGAATGGGCCGTCACCGAGGGCTGCCCGCGCCCCTCACCGCCGGGCGTTGCCGAGAAACCAAATATTTAGTGTCCTGCGAGATGTCGTCTGTGGGCAGGAATGTGACGGCAGAAGCACCAGGCACAAGATAAGGACAATGGCCGACACTTAACATCGCACCCCGGCCGGCTGGAGGGTCTCCGATAAGAGAAGTCCCAGGTGGGACACAGGGGGAGGTGGGCACAGACACTGGAGGGGGGGGGCAGAAGAGGGCACAGACACTGAAGGGGGGCAGAGGAGGGCACAGACACTGGAGGGGGGCAGAGGAGGGCACAGACACTGGAGGGGGGGCAGAGGTGGGCACAGACACTGGAGGGGGGGGCAGAGGTGGGCACAGACACTGGAGGGGGGGCAGAGGTGGGCACAGACACTGGAGGGGGGGCAGAGGAGGGCACAGACACTGGAGGGGGGCAGAGCAGGGCACAGACAATGGAGGGGGGCACAGACACTGGAGGGAGGCAGAGGAGGGCACAGACACTGGAGGGGGGGCAGAGGTGGGCACAGACACTGGAGGGGGGGCAGAGGTGGGCACAGACACTGGAGGGGGGGCAGAGGTGGGCACAGACACTGGAGGGGGGGCAGAGGTGGGCACAGACACTGGAGGGGGGGCAGAGGACGGCACAGACACTGGAGGGGGGCAGAGCAGGGCACAGACAATGGAGGGGGGCACAGACACTGGAGGGAGGCAGAGGAGGGCACAGACACTGGAGGAGGGCACAGACACTGGAGGGGGGCAGATGTGGGCACAGACACTGGAGGAGGGCACAGACACTGGAGGGGGGGAAGAGCAGGGCACAGACAATGGAGGGGGGCACAGACACTGGAGGAGGGCACAGACACTGGAGGGAGGCAGAGGAGGGCACAGACACTGGAGGGGGGCAGAGACACTGGAGGGGGATGGGAGGAGGGTACAGACACTGGAGGGAGGCAGAGGTGAGCACAGACACTGGAGGGGGGCAGAGACACTGGAGGGGGATGGGAGGAGGGTACAGACACTGGAGGGAGGCAGAGGTGAGCACAGACACTGGAGGGGGGCAGGGGTGGGCACAGACAATGGAGGGGGGCACAGGTGGGCACAGACAATGGAGGGGGGCACAGGTGGGCACAGACAATGGAGGGGGGCAGGGGTGGGCACATACACGGGGGGGGGGGCGGACAAAAACACTGGAGGGGGCACAGACACTGGAGGGGGGGGAGGAGGGCACAGACATTGGAGGGGGGGAGGAGGGCACAGACACTGGAGGGGGGAGGTGAGCACAGACACTGGAGGGGGGAGGTGAGCACAGACACTGGAGGGGAGTACAGACAGACACTAGAGGGGGCACAGACACTGGAGGGGGGCAGAGGTGAGCACAGACACTGGAACGGGGAGGGTGGGCACAGACACTGGAGGGGGGCAGGGGTGGGCACAGACACTGGAGGGGGACAGAGGAGGGCACAGACACTGGAACGGGGAGGGAGGTGGGCACAGACACTGGAGGGGGGGCAGAGGTGGGCACAGACACTGAGGGGGGGGCAGAGGTGAGCACAGACACTGGAGGGGGGTACAGACAAAAACACTGGAGGGGGGTACAGACAGACACTGGAGGGGGAGAGGGGGGCACGGACAGACACTGGAGGGGGGGCGGGCGGACACTGGAGGGGGGTGGAGGTGGCCACACACACTGGAGGAGGAGGAGGCGGCCACAGACACTGGCGGGGGCGGAAGCGAGCACAGACACTGGAGGCGGGCACAGACACTGGCGGGGGCGGGTACAGACACTGGCGGGGGCGGGTACAGACACTGGCGGGGGCGGGTACAGACACTGGCGGGGGCGGGTACAGACACTGGCGGGGGCGGGTACAGACACTGGCGGGGGCGGGTACAGACACTGGCGGGGGCGGGTACAGACACTGGCGGGGGGCGGGTACAGACACTGGCGGGGGCGGGTACAGACACTGGCGGGGGCGGGCACAGGCACTGGAGGCGGGCACAGGCACTGGAGGCGGGCACAGACACTGGAGGCGGGCACAGACACTGGAGGCGGGCACAGACACTGGAGGCGGGCACAGACACTGGAGGCGGGCACAGACACTGGGCGGTGGGCACATTGAATATTTCTACGTTCTCGTCTTTGCTATTCGGTTCTACCCCATTTTCAGGATCTCCGCTTGCTGTCGCACTTCCATTATACCGGGCTGTGTAGATACTGTGCAGATATATCTATCAGGACATGGGGGGCTGTGGGGGGGGGATTGTGCTTCTGTTGCGTTTCACAGCAGAGGGTTCGTTACAGTGTGCTTGGTAGAAGCTGCCGGGTGGCAGAGGGTCAGTGAGGGCTCGGTGACTGCCTGAATAGGCAGCAGCTATGTGGTTCCCATAGACATCACAGGTGGGGGGGCCGGGCTGGGGGTCCTCGGCATTCCGCTAATTACATGCTCCGTGAATCTCTCCAACAACAGTGAAGGGAGGAGGAGAAAAAAAAAAACGAGAAAAGCAAAAAGCAGCGGGATTAACCCCTGATTAACCCCTTCACCTTTCACTTTCAGCTCCTGGGTGGTGAGAACAAAGCGTCACTGTCATGATGTCATTTCGGGGGGGTGCAGGTTTTTTTCTTCTTTTTTGGGGGGGGATTTAAACTTTAAAAAAAAAAACTAATCAGGAGTCCGATATGGGCGGCCGTCTATCCTGAGCCATGAGATTTACCGGACCTGGTACCGGCCTAGAATAGGGGTGGGGGGGGACAGGCCGCAGCGGCCGGGGGCAGACTAGAGACCGGCGCCCCTAATGGCTGAGGTCAGCGGTATAATGCGGCACATGTAACAGGCACAATAAAGACAGGAACCATTAATTACCACAATACGCCACTGTCGATGAGAGGCCATACGAGCCGCCACAGATGGAGAGGAGGAGGAGGGCAGCAGCGGGCACATGCCAGGGGCGGTGGGGGGGGGGGGGGGGACATACGAGACTGGTGACATGCAGACACAACGGACATGCAAAAGACGACAGATCCCGGGACCAAGCCGAGGCCAATTCTCACCGTTCTGAACAAAATGGCTGACCTAATCATCTCATTGGTTATGCCCAAATACCCTCCTCATCATCCTAGGGGGGTGGATGAGGGTAGAAGAGGCGTCAGAGCAGCGTGAGGGACAAAACAGACACCAGGTTAGTAACAGACAATATTACACACACACGGAGCAATCTGATCTAACGGATCTCACTCAGCGAGCTCACAGGAAATTCTGCACCCCCTATGGGTAATGCCGCGAAGTCACATGACGCATGGTCTGAGTCATGTGACCGCGCGGTGGCGCCGTTCTGTCCGCCATATTGCAAACCCACGTTACTTGCGCCCCTTACTATGAGGGAGGGGAGCTCGCTGCGCCTCTACGGGGGTAATATTGGGGCTCCTAGGCCCCGTCCTACCTGATCGGGGGAGGGCTTGTGGTTGGTTTGGTTGGACTGGGCGGACGTCTTCAGGTGGTCGGCTTCGTAGTTGTCGGCCATCAGCTTCATCCTGTTTTGCGTCTGCGAGAAAAAAAAGGTTACAAACAAAACGGAAAGAAACTGCAGAAAAAGGTGTGAAAGGCGGGAAAGCTGGGTGCCTGTCAGTATGGCGGCATACAACCCCCCAACCTGCCCGCGCCGTAATGTGGGGCACAAGAGGGCGGTGCGCACACAATACCAAACATCCACAGGAAAGGGTTAACAGCGCAGGCTCTCAGCAAGTACATCTTGTCCTACAATACCCCCCCCAAATAAAAAAAACGAGAAGGGGGTCACCCAGCCACAACAAGGACAAGGGTTAACAGCTGAATACATACGTGGGACATCAGAGCAAAACTCGCACAGATGTGCCGCGCAGTCAGGGGGGGCTGCTGACAGCGATGGGACCCCCGGGGGCAGATAAATATTACACACAAGACAAACTATTTCAACTTGGGCTGAAAGTCACCGACACGAGGAGGCGTCACCGAAAACAGGAACGAGGAGCGACCCCAAGACAAGGTGGAAACCGGGCGCCGAAGCCAAGAACGGGGGGCGAGGAAAGAACACGGGAGCCCTGAAACACCACCGTGCTCACATCCTGTATTATACTCCAGAGCTGCACTCACTATTCTGCTGGTGCAGTCACGGTGTACATACATTACTGATCCTGAGTTACCTCCTGTATTATACTCCAGAGCTGCACTCACTATTCTGCTGGTGCAGTCACGGTGTACATACATTACTGATCCTGAGTTACCTCCTGTATTATACTCCAGAGCTGCACTCACTATTCTGCTGGTGGAGTCACTGTGTACATACATTACTGATCCTGAGTTACCTCCTGTATTATACTCCAGAGCTGCACTCACTATTCTGCTGGTGCAGTCACTGTGTACATACATTACTCATCCTGAGTTACCTCCTGTATTATACTCCAGAGCTGCACTCACTATTCTGCTGGTGCAGTCACGGTGTACATACATTACTGATCCTGAGTTACCTCCTGTATTATACTCCAGAGCTGCACTCACTATTCTGCTGGTGGAGTAATGTATGACCAGCAGAATAGTGAGTGCAGCTCTGGAATATAATAAAGGAGGTTAACTCAGGATCAGTAATGTAATGTATGTACACAGTGACTGCACCAGCAGAATGGTGAGTGCAGCTCTGGAGTATATTACAGGAGGTAACTCAGGATCAGTAATGTATGTACACAGTGTCTGCACCAGCAGAATAGTGAGTGCAGCTCTGGAGTATAATACAGGAGGTAACTCAGGATCAATAATATAATGTATGTATACAGTGACTGCACCAGCAGAATAATGAGTGCAGCTCTGGAGTATATAATACAGGAGGAAACTCAGGATCAGTAATGTAATGTATGTACACAGTGACTGCACCAGCAGAATAGTGAGTGCAGCTCTGGAGTATATAATACAGGAGGAAACTCAGGATCAGTAATGTAATGTATGTACACAGTGACTGCACCAGCAGAATAGTGAGTGCAGCTCTGGAGTATAATACAGGAAGTACAGATGGACATGTTTTGATGCGGGGGCTGTTGTACCCCAGGACAGTGGAGCCACGTCTGTGTCTGTGATGTGAGGACATGCAGGCGCCCTGTCGGTGTCGCTCGTCAGTCACATGACGAGATGGTTGTTTGCTTTCCCTGCAGTGAAGAATCTGGGATATTCTGGGGGAGACGTCACCTGACAAGCAGAAGCCGGTGTGATTGATGGTGGGAGCGGGACCCATGGAGTGGGCACGGCAGGTAGGGGACGGGCAGTGTCAGCAATCCTGTCACCGTCCCTTTAAGGGTTCCGCTGCTCCGCTCATTCCTGTGATATTATGTAACTTTCCTGATTATTTATTCTGTTTTACGTCTCGATGGAAGAATTTCGGAGTCAGTGTTACTGGACAGCGGAGTTCCCGGGTAGCGGGGTCAGCGGGCCGAGGAGCTGACGATTAGGACCAGTCGGACGCCACATGCCAGGGTGACACAGGAACATTCCCACATCTCTGGTGCCGCCGCCGTCTCTCATAGGAGGACTCTGCTCCTGGGAAAGCTGTGACCATCAATGGCGGACCTATCTAATGACAGGAGGGAGTTGCTGAGGTTTCAGTCCTCACGAGCAGCAGGTAGGCTTAGGAAAAAGGGGGGATTATTATACCATGTGGGGCACTGTGAGGCACAGCACTCCGGGCAGGGGGGCGGGTGGTGGGATTCGTGCGTCCACCACTGATGTGATTCATCAGGGATTCGCGATAGGAAAATGTGACAGGGCGTGACATAAAGCAGACACCCCTCTGCTGACACCGCTGATGGGCCATCCCATGTGGCCTTATAATGATACAAACATTGGCTCCGGCGGAACGTACCATATGGTATAGTAGTGGGGGCTCGCTCCTGTCACATACGGTCGTTGTGGGCGGAGCTCGTTTTCCGCGTACAGGCGACATGTGACAGAGAGGATTTTTCCCCTTTGCTGGGAGCGTTTCCATCTGATGTCATCCTCTCATCTGCGGAGAGTCACACCCATCCTAGAGCAGAAAGCCGCCTGCCAGACCCTGATTTATAGGCGTCCCCCATGGGGGCTGCGGACACCCTGCCAGCAAAGGGTTAGTGGAGGTGACTGTGCGCTGAGGCAGCTCCCAGGATGCACTGCTCTCTGTACTGACACCAGAGCTCCCAGGATGCACTGCTCTCTGTACCGACACCTGAGCTCCCAGGATGCACTGCTCTCTGTACTGACACCTGAGCTCCCAGGATGCACTGCTCTCTGTACCGACACCTGAGCTCCCAGGATGCACTGCTCTCTGTACCGACACCTGAGCTCCCAGGATGCACTGCTCTCTGTACCGACACCTGAGCTCCCAGGATGCACTGCTCTCTGTACCGACACCAGAGCTCCCAGGATGCACTGCTCTCTGTACCGACACCTGAGCTCCCAGGATGCACTGCTCTCTGTACCGACACCTGAGCTCCCAGGATGCACTGCTCTCTGTACCGACACCTGAGCTCCCAGGATGCACTGCTCTCTGTACTGACACCTGAGCTCCCAGGATGCACTGCTCTCTGTACAGACACCTGAGCTCCCAGGATGCACTGCTCTCTGCACAGACACCTGAGCTCCCAGGATGCACTGCTCTCTGCACAGACACCTGAGCTCCCAGGATGCATTGCTCTCCGTACTGACACCTGAGCACCCAGGATGCACTGCTCTCTGTACTGACACCTGAGCTTCCAGGATGCACTGCTCTCTGTACAGACACCTGAGCTTCCAGGATGCACTGCTCTCTGTACAGACACCTGAGCTCCCAGGATGCACTGCTCTCTGCACAGACACCTGAGCTCCCAGGATGCATTGCTCTCCGTACTGACACCTGAGCACCCAGGATGCACTGCTCTCTGTACTGACACCTGAGCTCCCAGAATGCACTGTTCTCTGTACCGACACCTGAGCTCCCAGGATGCACTGCTCTCTGTACTAACACCTGAGCTCCCAGGATGCACTGCTCTCTGTACTGACACCTGAGCTCCCAGGATGCACTGCTCTCTGCACAGACACCTGAGCGCCCAGGATGCACTGCTCTCTGTACTGACACCTGAGCTCCCAGGATGCACTGCTCTCTGTACTGACACCTGAGCTCCCAGGATGCACTGCTCTCTGCACCAACACCTGAGCTCCCAAGATGCACTGCTCTCTGCACTGACACCTGAGCTCCCAGGATGCACTGCTCTCTGTCCAGATTTCTTAGCTCCCAGCATGCACTGCTCTCTGTACAAGCCGCTATGGCTGTGACTAGAGTATGGGGCCCTATTAGATCTTTGCAGTCTCACCTGCTGCTTGAGCTGCTGCACCAGCCGGTCCTTCTCCCTCTTCAGTGACGCCACCTCCTCCTGCGTCTTCTTCTTACGGGACGAGGACAGTTCCAGCAGCGCGATGTTGGCGTCTTTCTCGCTGATGGCGGCGAGCAAAGCTTCCTGCCTGTGAGGAGAGGAGCGCAGAGAGGTGAGGACATCGGACACACTGCGCCCCCCGAAGCCCCATCATCATGAAAACCGAGAAGAAGGTGAGGACATCGGACACACGGCGCCCCCCGAAGCCCCATCATCATGATAACCGAGATGAACATCATCCAGACTGAATATGGCGGCCACACGGGTGGTCAGGAAGCTGAATGACAACTAAGTATCCCATGGTGGGGGGATGTCACAGCGGGGGAGGGGCAGACAGGCGGCAAACACGGGGTCTAAAATAAACTATGTGAAGTGGGGTCTGACCTCTGTAGGACGGGTGTTAACAGGACGTCAAGTGGCAGAATGGGATCACCAATGGGAAGTCACACCTGATGCCGCAGGCCGAGGACAAGGACTTATGTGCACAACACACATGGCACACAGCTCCTGAAATACTCTGTGCTGCAGGGGGCACCATAATCTCCCACTTAAGACATACTGAAATACTCTGCACTGCTGAGGGCCCCTTACTCACAGTGCACTCATGTACTGAAATCCTCTGCACTGCTGTGAGGGCCAAGTATCCTATCACTTTGACAAGATCACTGCACTCACCTCCTGAAATACTCTGTGCTGCTGGGGGAACCTTCTCTTTCGCTCTTCCCTCCATTGCAAGAGCACTTTTTCCTGAAATACTCTGCGCAGCTACTTCCACTTTTAGCTCTTAATCTATGAACTCTGACAAGAAATGTATGTAATCTGCTGAAATACTCTGTGCTGCTGACCGAGATCTGTTACAAATAATTCAGACTTCTGGTTGCACATGACGCAGTTTGTGGGGCGGGGATGCAACACCCGAAATAGTCCCAGCGGACCCCGCACAGTCCTAATACTTTACGAATACTGGAATACCCAAATAAACGACAGGATCAACATGTCCAATGGCTGCTCCGACAGCAGGACCCCTGCGGATATTCCTGGGAACCCCCACATCATATCTCTGCCCCCTCCTGCATTCCAGAACTGACACAACCAGAAAGTGATGCTTCAGTGGTCGGGACCCAGAATCAGGCACATTAATCCTCAGCCCCCCAACTGACTGACCCCAACCAGGCGGGGGTCACTGTGCGTCTGTAACATCACATGAGCACCGCCAGGGAACAAAGGTCTGCTCCAACTGCGAGACCCGAGAATCACACCCAGTATACAGCAAAGAAGTGGTTCTGTGCAGTGTATATATACAGGACAGGAGAAGTGGTACTTTGCAGTGCATATATACAGAATAATACAGACAACTGAGGATTACACCCAGTATACAGGACAGGAGAAGTGGTACTTTGCAGTGCATAATATACAGAATAATACAGACACTGAGGATTACACCCAGTATACAGGACAGGAGAAGTGGTACTTTGCAGTGCATATATACAGAATAATACAGATACTGAGGATTACACCCAGTATACAGGACAGGAGAAGTGGTACTGTGCAGTGTATATATACAGAATAATACAGATACTGAGGATTACACCCAGTATACAGGACAAGAGAAGTGGTACTGTGCAGTGTATATATACAGAATAATACAGATACTGAGGATTACACCCAGTATACAGGACAAGAGAAGTGGTACTGTGCAGTGTATATATACAGAATAATACAGATACTGAGGATTACACCCAGTATAACAGGACAGGAGGAGTGGTACTGTGCAGCGTATATATACAGAATAATACAGATACTGAGGATTACACCCAGTATACAGAACAGGAGAAGTGGTACTGTGCAGCGTATATATACAGAATAATACAGATACTGAGGATTACACCCAGTATACAGAACAGGAGAAGTGGTACTGTGCAGCGTATATATACAGAATAATACAGATACTGAGGAGTACACTCAGTATACAGGACAGGAGGAGTGGTACTGTGCAGTGTATATATACAGAATAATACAGATACTGAGGATTACACCCAGTATACAGAACAGGAGGAGTGGTACTGTGCAGTGTATATATACAGAGTAATACAGGTACTGAGGATTACACCCAGTATACAGGACAGAGAAGTGGTACTGTGCAGTGTATATATACAGAATAATACAGATACTGAGGAGTACAACCCAGTATACAGGACAGGAGGAGTGGTACTGTGCAGTGTATATATACAGAATAATACAGATACTGAGGATTACACCCAGTATACAGGACAGGAGAAGTGGTACTGTGCAGTGTATATATACAGAATAATACAGATACTGAGGATTACACCAGTATACAGGACAGGAGAAGTGGTACTGTGCAGTGTATATATACAGAATAATACAGATACTGAGGATTACACCCAGTATACAGGACAGGGGAAGTGGTACTGTGCAGTGTATATATACAGAATAATACAGATACTGAGGATTACACCCAGTATACAGAACAGGAGGAGTGGTACTGTGCAGTGTATATATACAGAGTAATACAGGTACTGAGGATTACACCTCAGTATACAGGACAGGAGAAGTGGTACTGTGCAGTGTATATATACAGAATAATACAGATACTGAGGATTACACCCAGTATACAGGACAGGAGAAGTGGTACTGTGCAGTGTATATATACAGAATAATCCAGATACTGAGGATTACACCCAGTATACAGGGCAGGAGAAGTGGTACTGTGCAGTGTATATATACAGAATAATACAGAACTGAGGATTATACCCAGTATACAGGACAGGAGAAGTGGTACTGTGCAGTGTATATATACAGAATAATACAGATACTGAGGATTATACCCAGTATACAGGACAGGAGAAGTGGTACTGTGCAGTGTATATATACAGAATAATACAGATACTGAGGATTACACCCAGTATACAGGACAGGAGAAGTGGTACTGTGCAGTGTATATATATACAGAATAATACAGATACTGAGGATTACACCCAGTATACAGGACAGGAGAAGTGGTACTGTGCAGTGTATATATACAGAATAATACAGATACTGAGGATTATACCCAGTATACAGGACAGGAGAAGTGGTACTGTGCAGTGTATATATACAGAATAATACAGATACTGAGGATTACACCCAGTATACAGGACAGGAGAAGTGGTACTTGTGCAGTGTATATATACAGAATAATACAGATACTGAGGATTATACCCAGTATACAGGACAGGAGAAGTGGTACTGTGCAGTGTACTATATACAGAATAATACAGATACTGAGGATTACACCCAGTATACAGGACAAGAGAAGTGGTACTGTGCAGTGTATATATACAGAATAATACAGATACTGAGGATTACACCCAGTATACAGGACAGGAGAAGTGGTACTGTGCAGTGTATATATACAGAATAATACAGATACTGAGGATTACACCCAGTATACAGGACAGGAGAAGTGGTACTGTGCAGTATATATATACAGAATAATACAGATACTGAGGATTACACCCAGTATACAGGACAGGAGGAGTGGTACTGTGCAGTGTATATATACAGAGTAATACAGGTACTGAGGATTACACCCAGTATACAGGACAGGAGAAGTGGTACTGTGCAGTGTATATATACAGAATAATACAGATACTGAGGATTACACCCAGTATATAGGACAGGGAAGTGGTACTGTGCAGTGTATATATACAGAGTAATACAGATACTGAGGATTACACCCAGTATACAGGACAGGAGGAGTGGTACTGTGCAGTGTATATATACAGAATAATACAGGTACTGAGGATTACACCCAGTATACAGGACAGGAGAAGTGGTACTGTGCAGTGTATATATACAGAATAATACAGATACTGAGGATTACACCCAGTATACAGGACAGGGGAAGTGGTACTGTGCAGTGTATATATACAGAATAATACAGATACTGAGGATTACACCCAGTATACAGAACAGGAGGAGTGGTACTGTGCAGTGTATATATACAGAGTAATACAGGTACTGAGGATTACACCCAGTATACAGGACAGGAGAAGTGGTACTGTGCAGTGTATATATACAGAATAATACAGATACTGAGGATTACACCCAGTATACAGGACAGGAGAAGTGGTACTGTGCAGTGTATATATACAGAATAATACAGATACTGAGGATTACACCCAGTATACAGGACAGGAGAAGTGGTACTGTGCAGTGTATATATACAGAATAATACAGACACTGAGATTACACCCAGTATACAGGACAGAGAAGTGGTACTGTGCAGTGTATATATACAGAATAATACAGATACTGAGGATTACACCCAGTATACAGGACAGGAGGAGTGGTACTGTGAAGTGTGTATATACAGAATAATACAGGTACTGAGGATTACACCAGTATACAGGACAGGAGAAGTGGTACTGTGCAGTGTATATATACAGAATAATAGAGTACTGAGGATTATACCCAGTATACAGGACAGGGGAAGTGGTACTGTGCAGTGTATATATACAGAATAATACAGGTACTGAGGATTACACCCAGTATACAGGACAGGAGAAGTGGTACTGTGCAGTGTATATATACAGAATAATACAGATACTGAGGATTACACCCAGTATACAGGACAGGAGAAGTGGTACTGTGCAGTGTATATATACAGAATAATACAGATACTGAGGATTACACCCAGTATACAGGACAGGAGGAGTGGTACTGTGAAGTGTGTATATACAGAATAATACAGGTACTGAGGATTACACCCAGTATACAGGACCAGGAGAAGTGGTACTGTGCAGTGTATATATACAGAATAATACAGATACTGAGGATTACACCCAGTATACAGGACAGGAGGAGTGGTACTGTGAAGTGTGTATATACAGAATAATACAGGTACTGAGGATTACACCCAGTATACAGGACAGGAGAAGTGGTACTGTGCAGTGTATATATACAGAATAATACAGATACTGAGGATTACACCCAGTATACAGGACAGGAGAAGTGGTACTGTGCAGTGTATATATACAGAATAATAGAGGTACTGAGGATTATACCCAGTATACAGGACAGGAGAAGTGGTACTGTGCAGTGTATATATACAGAATAATACAGATACTGAGGATTACACCTAGTATACAGGACAGGAGAAGTGGTACTGTGCAGTGTATATATACAGAATAATACAGATACTGAGGATTACACCCAGTATACAGGACAGGGGAAGTGGTACTGTGCAGTGTATATATACAGAATAATACAGATACTGAGGATTACACCCAGTATACAGAACAGGAGGAGTGGTACTGTGCAGTGTATATATACAGAGTAATACAGGTACTGAGGATTACACCCAGTATACAGGACAGGAGAAGTGGTACTGTGCAGTGTATATATACAGAATAATACAGATACTGAGGATTACACCCAGTATACAGGACAGGAGAAGTGGTACTGTGCAGTGTATATATACAGAATAATACAGATACTGAGGATTACACCCAGTATACAGGACAGGAGAAGTGGTACTGTGCAGTGTATATATACAGAATAATACAGATACTGAGGATTACACCCAGTATACAGGACAGGAGAAGTGGTACTGTGCAGTGTATATATACAGAATAATACAGATACTGAGGATTACACCCAGTATACAGAACAGGAGGAGTGGTACTGTGCAGTGTATATATACAGAGTAATACAGGTACTGAGGATTACACCCAGTATACAGGACAGGAGAAGTGGTACTGTGCAGTGTATATATACAGAATAATACAGATACTGAGGATTACACCCAGTATACAGGACAGGAGAAGTGGTACTGTGCAGTGTATATATACAGAATAATCCAGATACTGAGGATTACACCCAGTATACAGGGCAGGAGAAGTGGTACTGTGCAGTGTATATATACAGAATAATACAGATACTGAGGATTATACCCAGTATACAGGACAGGAGAAGTGGTACTGTGCAGTGTATATATACAGAATAATACAGATACTGAGGATTATACCCAGTATACAGGACAGGAGAAGTGGTACTGTGCAGTGTATATATACAGAATAATACAGATACTGAGGATTACACCCAGTATACAGGACAGGAGAAGTGGTACTGTGCAGTGTATATATACAGAATAATACAGATACTGAGGATTACACCCAGTATACAGGACAGGAGAAGTGGTACTGTGCAGTGTATATATACAGAATAATACAGATACTGAGGATTATACCCAGTATACAGGACAGGAGAAGTGGTACTGTGCAGTGTATATATACAGAATAATACAGATACTGAGGATTACACCCAGTATACAGGACAGGAGAAGTGGTACTGTGCAGTGTATATATACAGAATAATACAGATACTGAGGATTATACCCAGTATACAGGACAGGAGAAGTGGTACTGTGCAGTGTATATATACAGAATAATACAGATACTGAGGATTACACCCAGTATACAGGACAAGAGAAGTGGTACTGTGCAGTGTATATATACAGAATAATACAGATACTGAGGATTACACCCAGTATACAGGACAGGAGAAGTGGTACTGTGCAGTGTATATATACAGAATAATACAGATACTGAGGATTACACCCAGTATACAGGACAGGAGAAGTGGTACTGTGCAGTATATATATACAGAATAATACAGATACTGAGGATTACACCCAGTATACAGGACAGGAGGAGTGGTACTGTGCAGTGTATATATACAGAGTAATACAGGTACTGAGGATTACACCCAGTATACAGGACAGGAGAAGTGGTACTGTGCAGTGTATATATACAGAATAATACAGATACTGAGGATTACACCCAGTATATAGGACAGGGGAAGTGGTACTGTGCAGTGTATATATACAGAGTAATACAGATACTGAGGATTACACCCAGTATACAGGACAGGAGGAGTGGTACTGTGCAGTGTATATATACAGAATAATACAGGTACTGAGGATTACACCCAGTATACAGGACAGGAGAAGTGGTACTGTGCAGTGTATATATACAGAATAATACAGATACTGAGGATTACACCCAGTATACAGAACAGGAGGAGTGGTACTGTGCAGTGTATATATACAGAGTAATACAGGTACTGAGGATTACACCCAGTATACAGGACAGGAGAAGTGGTACTGTGCAGTGTATATATACAGAATAATACAGATACTGAGGATTACACCCAGTATACAGGACAGGAGAAGTGGTACTGTGCAGTGTATATATACAGAATAATACAGATACTGAGGATTACACCCAGTATACAGGACAGGAGAAGTGGTACTGTGCAGTGTATATATACAGAATAATACAGACACTGAGGATTACACCCAGTATACAGGACAGGAGAAGTGGTACTGTGCAGTGTATATATACAGAATAATACAGATACTGAGGATTACACCCAGTATACAGGACAGGAGGAGTGGTACTGTGAAGTGTGTATATACAGAATAATACAGGTACTGAGGATTACACCCAGTATACAGGACAGGAGAAGTGGTACTGTGCAGTGTATATATACAGAATAATAGAGGTACTGAGGATTATACCCAGTATACAGGACAGGAGAAGTGGTACTGTGCAGTGTATATATACAGAATAATACAGATACTGAGGATTACACCCAGTATACAGGACAGGGGAAGTGGTACTGTGCAGTGTATATATACAGAATAATACAGATACTGAGGATTACACCCAGTATACAGAACAGGAGGAGTGGTACTGTGCAGTGTATATATACAGAGTAATACAGGTACTGAGGATTACACCCAGTATACAGGACAGGAGAAGTGGTACTGTGCAGTGTATATATACAGAATAATACAGATACTGAGGATTACACCCAGTATACAGGACAGGAGGAGTGATACTGTGCAGTGTATATATACAGAATAATACAGACACTGAGGATTACACCCAGTATACAGGACAGGAGAAGTGGTACTGTGCAGTGTATATATACAGAGTAATACAGGTACTGAGGATTACACCCAGTATACAGGACAGGAGAAGTGGTACTGTGCAGTGTATATATACAGAATAATACAGATACTGAGGATTACACCCAGTATACTGGACAGGGGAAGTGGTACTGTGCAGTGTATATATACAGAGTAATACAGGTACTGAGGATTACACCCAGTATACAGGACAGGAGAAGTGGTACTGTGCAGTGTATATATACAGAATAATACAGATACTGAGGATTACACCCAGTATACAGGACAGGAGAAGTGGTACTGTGCAGTGTGTATATACAGAGTAATACAGGTACTGAGGATTACACCCAGTATACAGGACAGGAGAAGTGGTACTGTGCAGTGTATATATACAGAATAATACAGATACTGAGGATTACACCCAGTATACAGGACAGGAGGAGTGGTACTGTGCAGTGTATATATACAGAATAATACAGATACTGAGGATTACACCCAGTATACAGGACAGGAGGAGTGGTACTGTGCAGTGTGTATATATACAGAATAATACAGATACTGAGGATTACACCCAGTATACAGGACAGGAGGAGTGGTACTGTGAAGTGTGTATATACAGAATAATACAGGTACTGAGGATTACACCCAGTATACAGGACAGGAGAAGTGGTACTGTGCAGTGTATATATACAGAATAATACAGGTACTGAGGATTACACCCAGTATACAGGACAGGAGAAGTGGTACTGTGCAGTGTATATATACAGAATAATACAGATACTGAGGATTACACCCAGTATACAGGACAGGAGAAGTGGTACTGTGCAGTGTATATATACAGAATAATACAGATACTGAGGATTACACCCAGTATACAGGACAGGAGGAGTGGTACTGTGAAGTGTGTATATACAGAATAATACAGGTACTGAGGATTACACCCAGTATACAGGACAGGAGAAGTGGTACTGTGCAGTGTATATATACAGAATAATACAGATACTGAGGATTACACCCAGTATACAGGACAGGAGGAGTGGTACTGTGAAGTGTGTATATACAGAATAATACAGGTACTGAGGATTACACCCAGTATACAGGACAGGAGAAGTGGTACTGTGCAGTGTATATATACAGAATAATACAGATACTGAGGATTACACCCAGTATACAGGACAGGAGAAGTGGTACTGTGCAGTGTATATATACAGAATAATAGAGGTACTGAGGATTATACCCAGTATACAGGACAGGAGAAGTGGTACTGTGCAGTGTATATATACAGAATAATACAGATACTGAGGATTACACCTAGTATACAGGACAGGAGAAGTGGTACTGTGCAGTGTATATATACAGAATAATACAGATACTGAGGATTACACCCAGTATACAGGACAGGGAAGTGGTACTGTGCAGTGTATATATACAGAATAATACAGATACTGAGGATTACACCCAGTATACAGAACAGGAGGAGTGGTACTGTGCAGTGTATATATACAGAGTAATACAGGTACTGAGGATTACACCCAGTATACAGGACAGGAGAAGTGGTACTGTGCAGTGTATATATACAGAATAATACAGGTACTGAGGATTACACCCAGTATACAGGACAGGAGAAGTGGTACTGTGCAGTGTATATATACAGAATAATACAGATACTGAGGATTACACCCAGTATACAGGACAGGAGGAGTGGTACTGTGAAGTGTGTATATACAGAATAATACAGGTACTGAGGATTACACCCAGTATACAGGACAGGAGAAGTGGTACTGTGCAGTGTATATATACAGAATAATACAGATACTGAGGATTACACCCAGTATACAGGACAGGAGGAGTGGTACTGTGAAGTGTGTATATACAGAATAATACAGGTACTGAGGATTACACCCAGTATACAGGACAGGAGAAGTGGTACTGTGCAGTGTATATATACAGAATAATACAGATACTGAGGATTACACCCAGTATACAGGACAGGAGAAGTGGTACTGTGCAGTGTATATATACAGAATAATAGAGGTACTGAGGATTATACCCAGTATACAGGACAGGAGAAGTGGTACTGTGCAGTGTATATATACAGAATAATACAGATACTGAGGATTACACCTAGTATACAGGACAGGAGAAGTGGTACTGTGCAGTGTATATATACAGAATAATACAGATACTGAGGATTACACCCAGTATACAGGACAGGGGAAGTGGTACTGTGCAGTGTATATATACAGAATAATACAGATACTGAGGATTACACCCAGTATACAGAACAGGAGGAGTGGTACTGTGCAGTGTATATATACAGAGTAATACAGGTACTGAGGATTACACCCAGTATACAGGACAGGAGAAGTGGTACTGTGCAGTGTATATATACAGAATAATACAGATACTGAGGATTACACCCAGTATACAGGACAGGAGAAGTGGTACTGTGCAGTGTATATATACAGAATAATACAGATACTGAGGATTACACCCAGTATACAGGACAGGAGAAGTGGTACTGTGCAGTGTATATATACAGAATAATACAGATACTGAGGATTACACCCAGTATACAGGACAGGAGAAGTGGTACTGTGCAGTGTATATATACAGAATAATACAGATACTGAGGATTACACCCAGTACACAGGACAGGAGAAGTGGTACTGTGCAGTGTATATATACAGAATAATACAGATACTGAGTATTACACCCAGTATACAGGACAGGAGAAGTGGTACTGTGCAGTGTATATATACAGAATAATACAGATACTGAGGATTACACCCAGTATACAGGACAGGAGAAGTGGTACTGTGCAGTGTATATATACAGAATAATAGAGGTACTGAGGATTACACCCAGTATACAGGACAGGAGAAGTGGTACTGTGCAGTGTATATATACAGAATAATAGAGGTACTGTGGATTACACCCAGTATACAGGACAGGAGAAGTGGTACTGTGCAGTGTATATATACAGAATAATAGAGGTACTGAGGATTATACCCAGTATACAGGACAGGAGAAGTGGTACTGTGCAGTGTATATATACAGAATAATACAGATACTGAGGATTACACCCAGTATACAGGACAGGAGAAGTGGTACTGTGCAGTGTATATATACAGAATAATACAGATACTGAGGATTACACCCAGTATACAGGACAGGAGAAGTGGTACTGTGCAGTGTATATATACAGAATAATACAGATACTGAGGATTACACCCAGTATACAGGACAGGAGGAGTGGTACTGTGAAGTGTGTATATACAGAATAATACAGGTACTGAGGATTACACCCAGTATACAGGACAGGAGAAGTGGTACTGTGCAGTGTATATATACAGAATAATACAGATACTGAGGATTACACCCAGTATACAGGACAGGAGGAGTGGTACTGTGAAGTGTGTATATACAGAATAATACAGGTACTGAGGATTACACCCAGTATACAGGACAGGAGAAGTGGTACTGTGCAGTGTATATATACAGAATAATACAGATACTGAGGATTACACCCAGTATACAGGACAGGAGAAGTGGTACTGTGCAGTGTATATATACAGAATAATAGAGGTACTGAGGATTATACCCAGTATACAGGACAGGAGAAGTGGTACTGTGCAGTGTATATATACAGAATAATACAGATACTGAGGATTACACCCAGTGTACAGGACAGGAGAAGTGGTACTGTGCAGTGTATATATACAGAATAATACAGATACTGAGGATTACACCCAGTATAGAGGACAGGAGAAGTGGTACTGTGCAGTGTATATATACAGAATAATACAGATACTGAGGATTACACCCAGTATACAGAACAGGAGGAGTGGTACTGTGCAGTGTATATATACAGAGTAATACAGGTACTGAGGATTACACCCAGTATACAGGACAGGAGAAGTGGTACTGTGCAGTGTATATATACAGAATAATACAGATACTGAGGATTACACCCAGTATATAGGACAGGGGAAGTGGTACTGTGCAGTGTATATATACAGAGTAATACAGGTACTGAGGATTACACCCAGTATACAGGACAGGAGAAGTGGTACTGTGCAGTGTATATATACAGAATAATACAGATACTGAGGATAACACCCAGTATACAGGACAGGAGAAGTGGTACTGTGCAGTGTGTATATACAGAGTAATACAGGTACTGAGGATTACACCCAGTATACAGGACAGGAGAAGTGGTACTGTGCAGTGTATATATACAGAATAATACAGATACTGAGGATTACACCCAGTATACAGGACAGGAGGAGTGGTACTGTGCAGTGTATATATACAGAATAATACAGATACTGAGGATTACACCCAGTATACAGGACAGGAGGAGTGGTACTGTGCAGTGTATATATACAGAATAATACAGATACTGAGGATTACACCCAGTATACAGGACAGGAGAAGTGGTACTGTGCAGTGTATATATACAGAATAATACAGATACTGAGGATTACACCCAGTATACAGGACAGGAGGAGTGGTACTGTGCAGTGTATATATTATATACAGAATAATACAGGTACTGAGGATTACACCCAGTATACAGGACAGGAGGAGTGGTACTGTGCAGTGTATATATACAGAATAATACAGGTACTGAGGATTACACCCAGTATACAGGACAGGAGAAGTGGTACTGTGCAGTGTATATATAGAGAATAATACAGATACTGAGGATTACACCCAGTATACAGGACAGGAGAAGTGGTACTGTGCAGTGTATATATACAGGATAATACAGATACTGAGGATTACACCCAGTATACAGGACAGGAGGAGTGGAACTGTGCAGTGTATATATACAGAATAATACAGATACTGAGGATTACACCCAGTATACAGGACAGGAGAAGTGGTACTGTGCAGTGTATATATACAGAATAATACAGGTACTGAGGATTACACCCAGTATACAGGACAGGAGGAGTGGTACTGTGCAGTGTATATATATAGAATAATACAGATACTGAGGATTACACCCAGTATATAGGACAGGAGAAGTGGTGCTGTGCAGTGTATATATACAGAATAATACAGATACTGGGGATTACACCCAGTATACAGGACAGGAGAAGTGGTACTGTGCAGTGTATATATATAGAATAATACAGATACTGAGGATTACACCCAGTATACAGGACAGGAGAAGTGGTACTGTGCAGTGTATATATACAGAATAATACAGATACTGAGGATTACACCCAGTATACAGGACAGGAGAAGTGGTACTGTGCAGTGTATATATACAGAATAATACAGGTACTGAGGATTACACCCAGTATACAGGACAGGAGAAGTGGTACTGTGCAGTGTATATATACAGAATAATACAGGTACTGAGGATTACACCCAGTATACAGGACAGGAGAAGTGGTACTGTGCAGTGTATATATACAGAATAATACAGGTACTGAGGATTACACCCAGTATACAGGACAGGAGAAGTGGTACTGTGCAGTGTATATATACAGAATAATACAGACACTGAGGATTACACCCAGTATACAGGACAGGAGAAGTGGTACTGTGCAGTGTATATATACAGAATAATACAGATACTGAGGATTACACCCAGTATACAGGACAGGAGAAGTGGTACTGTGCAGTGTATATATACAGAATAATACAGATACTTTTTTCTACGGATGTGCGGCCTTGCTCCGGATGTGCGGCCTGGCTGGTAGTTGTAGTGCTGCAGTTGTACTGGCGCAGGTATCCGGGGCTCTGTCTATGTGGTCCGTTTTGTGGTACTTAAGGTAGTAAAATGTCGCAGTTAACCCCCGGCGTTCTGGCTGCGTTACCCCATTCCCTAAACCTGTGCTCCTCTCCTCCTCCCGCGCCTCTCCGGTCCTCACAATTGGCTCTTTGTAGGGGGAGAGGATTAGGGATTGTGTTTTCCATTATTGTGCGGATGATTAATCCTGACCCGGTGTCGCTTTCCTCTCCGGGACGGGGGCTCGGGCTCCCGGACCCTCTCCGCTGCCAAACTCTTTTTCACGCCTCATTTGCCACGTAAGTGATTACATTCTAAACTGACGGGCGGATTCTGCCTCCTCCAAGATCACACAGAGAGCGGCTGACCGCGCTGGAGGAATGCTGGCGGGCGATCAGCGGCGCCCCTGACGGGCGGCGGCCTCAGCTGGAAATGTCTAATCGGACAGGTGTGATATCATCACCCCTCACAGGTGGCCACGTCTGGGGGCGGCTGCTCCAGCAACAGAGCGTAAAGCTACAAGACCCCCAATGTGCAGCTGCGATCCAAAACTGAGCCCAGAGGTGGTATACCCCACAATACCAGTGCCACTTCACATGTAAAATGCACTTATACTCCAGAGCTGGAATCAGAATTCATCTGCATAGCTGAAATCTGCAAATATTTCTTTAATGGATACATTAAGTACAGCAGACGGAGCAGAACGCAAGACTTTCCCTCCATGATAGATTAGATCAGCAGGTAGGAAGTTTACTATATGACAGAGCAGATTAGTGAGTGCAGCTCTGGAGTATAATACAGGAGGTAACTCAGGATCAGTAATGTAATGTATGTACACAGTGACTGCACCAGCAGAATAGTGAGTGCAGCTCTGGAGGTATAATACAAGAGGTAACTTAGGATCAGTAATGTAATGTATGTACACAGTGACTGCACCAGCAGAATAGTGAGTGCAGCTCTGGAGTATATAATGCAAGAGGTTACTCAGGATCAGTAATGTAATGTATGTACACAGTGACTGCACCAGCAGAATAGTGAGTGCAGCTCTGGAGTATAATACAAGAGGTTACTCAGGATCAGTAATGTAATGTATGTACACAGTGACTGCACCAGCAGAATAGTGAGTGCAGCTCTGGAGTATAATACAGCATCAGTAATGTAATGTATATACAGTGACTGCACCAGCAGAATAGCGAGTGCAGCTCTGAGAGTATAATACAGGAGTAACTCAGGATTAGTAATGTAATGTATGTACACAGTGACTGCACCAGCAGAATAGTGAGTGCAGCTCTGTGAGTATAATACAAGAGGTTACTCAGGATCAGTAATGTAATGTATGTACACAGTGACTGCACCAGCAGAACAGTGAGTGCAGCTCTGGAGTATAATACAAGAGGTTACTCAGGATCAGTAATGTAATGTATGTACACAGTGACTGCACCAGCAGAACAGTGAGGGCAGCTCTGGAGTATAATACCAGGAGGTAACTCAGGATCAGTAATGTAATGTATGTACACAGTGACTGCACCAGCAGAATAGTGAGTGCAGCTCTCGAGTATAATAATACAGGATGCATCTCAGGATCAGTCATAACACCAAACAATATGTTCAATCAAACACAGACATGCTGGATCGGTAGTGCAAGCGCTGGTTAGTGGTCAATTTACAGCTGTGTACGGTTTGCAGGCAGGACTGCAGGTGGGGGGTCCCTGCTGACCAGAAGGTCACCTCAGTTCTTCCTCCTGGGTCAGAGGTCAATGCACCAAAGACAATATTATGACAAAAGAAACAATTAATTCTGTCACACTCCGCTTAGTTGGGGAGCAGCTGCCCAGAGGGCGGGGGACGACAGGCAGAGGCGGAGGGGACGACAGGCAGAGGGGCGGGGGACGACAGGCAGAGGGCGGGGGACGACAGGCAGAGGGCGGGGGACGACAGGCAGAGGGCGGGGGACGACAGGCAGAGCGCGGGGGGACGACAGGCAGAGCGCGGGGGACGACAGGCAAGAGCGCGGGGGACGACAGGCAGGAGCGCGGGGGACGACAGGCAGAGCGCGGGGGACGGACAGCAGAGGGCGGGGGACGACAGGCAGAGGGCGGGGGACGACAGGCCAGAGGGCGGGACGACAGGCAGAGGGCGGGGGACGACAGGCAGAGGGCGGGGGACGACAGGCAGAGCGCGGGGGACGACAGGCAGAGCGCGGGGGACGACAGGCAGAGCGCGGGGGACGACAGGCAGAGGCGCGGGGGACGACAGGGCAGAGCGCGGGGGACGACAGGCAGAGCGCGCGGGGACGACAGGCAAGGGGAATGAACACTGAGGAAAGTAACCGAGTGTCCGCACAGCTGAGGGTCTGTTACAATAGCGTCCACCCGTACAATGACACACACAGCTGACAGCGATGATGATGGCGGCCGCTCTCTTACTTCATCTCCAGCACCTCCTCCAGGTGTTTCCGGCGCTCGGCCCGCAGACTCGTCAGGTGGATCTCCTTTCCTCGGCCAGCGACTGCTGCGTGGACGACAGCTTGGCCTTCATAGACTCCAGCTCCTGCTTCACCTTCTCCATCGCCATCATCAGCTCCTCCACCTGCGGGAGACATAGGCACAGGTCACAGGGGCCATCAGCGGAGCCCGGAGGTCCGAGAAGATGAAACCTCACAGCACCAGAACTAACGGGGGGACGGGGGCAAGGAAAAGGACAGGGTCCATTCTGTCTACTACTCCCTGTTATCAGCCATTACTGCAGGATCAGTGAATGGCAGTGTATTCTTCCCTGTTATCAGCCATTACTGTAAAACAGGTGAATGCAGTGTATTGCTCCGTTATCAGCCATTACTGCAGGGTCCATGAATGCAGTGTATTGCTCCCTGTTATCAGCCATTACTGCAGGGTCCATGAATGTAGTATATTGCTCCCTGTTATCCAGCCATTACTGTAGGACAGGTGAATGCAGTGTATTGCTCCCTGTTATCAGCCATTACTATAGGATACGTGAATGCAGTACATTGCTCCCTGTTATCAGCCATTACTGTAGGAACAGGTGAATGCAGTACATTGTTCGCTGTTATCAGCCATTACTGTAGGACAGGTGAATGCAGTGTATTGCTCCCTGTTATCAGCCCATTACTGTAGGACAGGTGAATGCAGTGTATTGCTCCCTGTTATCAGCCATTATTAAGCTCTTTCTCACGGTGGCATACATTCCAGGGATGAATGGAAGTGTTGTCTGCATTTCATCTTCTTAAAGGAGAAGGCGGCTGCCCCGCCACTCTCCTGTGGGATGTTACTGTTCCTTTAAGGGAGTGGTGAGCCCCCCCAGCAGTGTGCGGCAGAACAAGAGGGGGGTTTCCACGGCCCTCCATAATAAGCCTCTGATTACCAGCTAATTATAATTAGAGAGGTCTGTGGGGGGGGGGGAGATGGGGGGCGTTTAGCAGCCAAGGTCAGCGAGTGAATGTGGGATCAGTCCTGCACCGAGCACATTGGGAGCGTTTGTCCTTTTTCCATGAGGTCGATGGAGTTTTCCCGCGAGCAGCGCCCGGCGTTTACCCGTCGTGTGTTGTGGTGGCATAATAAGGATGGGGATGATTCTGGGAACAGAGCGCTGTCTGTGTGCCCCGGTCACCTGCCGCCTCCGTGACCCAAGGCATGGAATTGCCCAGGACGTCAGGTGGAGCGCGGCTGTGAGTGCCGGACGTCAGGGCGTGGGGCGCTGCGCGGCTGTGAGCGTTGGACATCAGGGCGGGGGCGCTGCGCGGCTGTGAGCGTCGGACATCAGGGCGGGGGGGCGCTGCGCGGCTTTGAGCGCTGGACATCAGGGCGGGGGGCGCTGCACGGCTGTGAGGGGGGGCGCTGTGCAGCAGACATAGCGCTGACTGCAGGGAGGAAGCGGAAAACCGCTGTCAGATGCAGCAGAGCCCACATTGTAGCTGGTTGTAAGTATTTACATAGGACTGCAGGTGACCTTACTGCGCTCCTGCCTACACAAGGTCCCTCTATCACTATGTCCAGATGCAGCAGAGCTGAAGAAGCTGCCAGTCACTTTCTATACCACGTTCCTGCTTGTGAGGCAAATCCCGGGATATGAAGATGAATTATGACTCCAGTCATAATCCCTCATCACTCCCTGGCAGTGCCCCCTCCCTTCTTGTTCTCAGTGTTCCACTTACACCTCCATGGCCATGTCCTGTGATATGGAGATGAGGTGGTGTGGGAACAATGGACACAGGATGACTCCCTGCCGTGACCCTGTAACAAGAGTTGTATCTCATTAGCAAGGCTATGGACTAGCTAGACAGAACGACTCAAGTAAAAAATGGTTCATATCTCGCAAGCCATATTTCCGATAAATATGGCAACCATAAAATGGTGTCTCCGCATGTGGACGATGCCGGCACACCCTTTTTATGGGAGCAGGACATTGGAAATGCCCCAGGCGTGATATCAGCCAATGGGGAACTGGCAGACAGGTCATGAGTCCCCTCGTTCTGTAGCTAAATTCATAACTGTCACAATGAGAGCATTGGCGTCCGCCTACGACGCTCCCAGGCAAAGTTATGGCCCATATTCCATGTTGTGGATTTTGTCCATAACTCCAGCCAGGGGTGGAGCAGTGCTCCCTCTGAGGTCACGAAGGTAGGAGGGGGACCTGGATTTGTCCAGGTTGATAACCCTACTTCGGCCATTTTCCAGGGTTCTTTCGCTGGGGGTCACGTGCAGGAAACATCTGTGGGAGTTCCTAGAAACCTGGTCTACAGCGCCCCCCTGTGGCCAGACGCACAAGGTAACTGATTGAATTGCATACCTGTTGTAAACCATGCTTTGTCTGTAACTGTACTCTGACATATGTATATTCTGTAGATTCCCTATTGTATATATTGTAGTTTCTAGTGTGGCTTTAGGCTGATTAAATTATATAATTAATCTTGGCTGTTCTGTTATCTCGATCTTGAATCCCACGTCTGTGTGTTCGGGCTAATAGTTACCGTAAATCGGGTGGTGGCAGCGAGTTTGTGCAAGGATTATTGTGGGGAGGCCAGTGAGATTCGGGGAGATTTTATATATTCCGCCCGCGGAGAGGTCGGGGGAATATATACCCTACTCTCACCGGGGACCCTTCAATAATCGGCATAAGTAGTATAGCGGCCTCCTTGCTATTGTCGGGCAATTCCATAATTGGCCCTGACTATAAGAGGGGCGCTAGAGAGCGCGTCACGTGCTCTGTCTGTCGGTCGGGAGGTATAAAGGAGGGGTGACCCCCACTTGTTACCCCCCGATTGTGACGTACTGGTAGCCAGCGCGGGGGATTTCTGAGTGACCCCCCCGGTGGTTCGTGACACTGCTGCTTTAGGATCGCTGCTTGCTGTCAGTGAACAGAAGCTGCTGAAAAGCTGTCCTGTCCGCAGCTGCAGCTGTCGTTACACTGTGCCAGAGCCGAACACAGCAGCTGGGAGACAGGATACAGAACAGTTTTGGGCCGACATTCACTGACAGCAAGCACAGATCCCACATGGTCCACAGAATAATGTTTGTGGGGGGGGTAACATGAGACAAAGTTATCAGAAAGTTGCAAAACGTTTTACCACAGGGCAACTTAATTGTAAGATAAGCGTTGGTGCCGGTACAACTCCTCCTGGCAGGACGTCACACGGCAGAACGCGAGGACTGGACGCCTACGCCCCCCCCCCCCCACTGAATTCCTTCCCAATATTTAGGCTATGTTCACACTAGAAAAATGATTTTTCTTAAGAAATTTCTTAAGAGTGCACCTGTGTTAAAAAAACGCACCAAAAACGCACCTGCGTTTTTGCCGCGTTTTCGGTGCGTTTTTACCGCTGGTTGCTCCCTGCATTATTGTGCCAATTATCTATGTCAAAAAACGCAGTTAGCTGCAGAAAAGAAGTGACTGCTCATTCTTTTTCTTAAGAAAATCTACTGAAAGAATTTTCTTAAGAAAAAAACGCAGTGTGTGCACAGCTAATTTTTTTTGCTATAGGTTTTGCTGGGGAATGTCTGCAGAAAGGTTACAAGAATTTCTCAAGAAATTTCTGCAGCAAAAACGGACCCAAAACGCAGGTAAAAAACGCAGTGTGTGAACATAGCCTAACGCAGGGAGCAACCAGCGGTAAAAACGCACCGAAAACGCACCAAAAACGCAGGTGCGTTTTTGGTGCGTTTTTTAACACAGGTGCACTCTTAAGAAATTTCTTAAGAAAAATCATTTTTCTAGTGTGAACATAGCCTTAAAGGGTCAGATAAGGTGACGGCACCGGCGGCGGTCGCTGGAAAGTCTGAAGAACCCACCCGCTTCTTGGAAGATGTGAAGAGCATAAGTGGGTGAGGGTGGGAGAAGTGACTTCATGGACGGGGGAGGGGGCACGTTACCAGACTGACACCAGCACAATGCTCTTTTGGAGACCCCCAATATCTGGCGCCCCCCTCCTACACACGAGGGAATGGGGGGATATAAAGGGTTAAAGACATGAAGTATGGGGCACAAGGTGAGCACTGGGCACGAGGAGCGTAACAAATACTAGCGGCATTTAAAGAGACACCAACATCAGCTTGTCGGTGACTTTCCTGGAGTGTAATATTCAGGCCTGGCCACTAGAGGGCAGCAGAGCAGGATAATCTACAGGGAAAGCGTCTCACTTTACAGCCTGCTGTAACACTGTCAGATGGAGGGAGAATGATGGCCGGGCAGTGGGGCAGGGTCACCGGGCAGTGGTGCGGGAAGGAGGGTGGACGGGGGTGCGGGGAGGAGTGTAGACGGGGGTGCGGCAGAACCGGGCAGTGGTGCGGGGAGGAGGGTGGATGGGGGTGCGGGGAGGAGGGTGGACGGGGGTGCGGGGAGGAGGGTGGACGGGGGGTGTGGAGGCACCGGGGCAGTGGTGCGGGGAGGAGTGTGGACAGGGGTGCGGGGAGGAGGGTGGAGGGGGGTGCGGGGAGGAGTGTAGACGGGGGGTGCGGGGAGGAGGGTGGACGGGGGTGCGGGGAGGAGGGTGGACGGGGGGTGCGGAGGCACCGGGGCAGTGGTGCAGGGAGGAGGGTGGACGGGGGTGCGGGGGCACCGGGGCAGTGGTGCGGGGAGGAGGGTGACAGCAGGTAGGGCACGGGGCGCTCACTATACCTTGCACCATTTAAAGGCACGGTGACCAGCGTCATGCAGCTGAGAAACAAGATGGGAGGAAGCATGCAGTTATACAGGCAGTGTCATGCAGGAAGCCTAAACCTCCTAGTGTGCAGAGCTCGGGAGCACCTTCCCACTGAGCCGTGCACTAACTCCTTCGCACCATGAGCCACTAGGCCAATGTAACTGATGGATGGACACTGTCTCCTCATCATCCTAATTCTGTATTATCAAACCCTCTATCTGTGCCAATGCCATGTACTCACTGAGCCACACACCGCCGCTTTATCAAAGCATGCAATAAAGTCCCCATATTGAGCTAAAGTACTGAATACATTGACATCTTCCCACAGAGTGACCCTCAGATTGAGGATAATGAATACAAGCACATTTACCCACTGAGTCATGCATAACGTCTGTACTAAAGTGTGCAGAGCTAATGAAGTGGTCAGAAGGAAATGCTTCTCACTGAGCCACACACGGTCCCGTCATTATACTTTGTATCAATTCCTAACTGCGATTAGAATTTACGTAGTGACATTTGCTCACTGAACCACACCCACCTATTATAAAACCTGTAAAAGGTCTTAAGTCAATAAAAGGACGCAATAACATGTTACCACTAAGCCGCCCATCACTTATAATTTGTGGAAATTACCAAATCTAAAAAAAAATAAAAATGAAATATTCCCACTGAGCCACACTGTCTCATTATCCTGTACAAAATGTCTTCCTTTATGTAATGTATACGAGTACATGTACTCACTGAGCCACAATGTCCCATTACCAAAAAGGCAACGAAGTCTCTTACGGAGCTAATTACACAAGGATGTACTCACTGAGCCACAAAGTCTCTCACTGAGGTAATATGCGCAAAAGACATATTACCTCTGGGAGGGAGGGAAGGACGGAGGGGACAGACAGACAGACAGACAGACAGACAGACAGACAGACAATCTCCTTCCCAACTTGTGCATTAGAGACACCTAGGGAAATAAGATTCTGAATGCGGGACATGTTCCCACTGATCCACCGATTATCTTCTCAACTACAGGTGTAATGTAACTAAAGTAACATATTCAAGGATGTGTTAATCGCTCATTTTCTTGCCACCCCGTGCTACAGACATATGATAAACATTAGGTTGTGTTCCCACCGAGCCGCACACCACCATCTAATCATACTGGGGCAACAAGTCATACGTTCCTACTGAGCCAACACAGAATCCAGTCAATGAATAACATATTTCCATCTGCCAAGCCTTTCCATCCATTTATATATTAGGGCACTTTCTCACCGAGCCAAGCACTTTGAATATACACCTACAGTCATGGCTGAAAGTCTTTGCACCCTTGAAATTGAACGATTTTTTTATGCACAGGTTTATCTCCTTTGTGTGTAGAAACAAAAAAAAATAAAAAAATACTGAGGGGGAAAAAAAAGGCAAATTGGAGATAATTTCACACAAAACCCCAAAAATGCCCGGGACATAATTATTGCCCCCTCAGCTTAATATTTGGCTTTACCCTTTGGTATAAATCCCTCCATCAGTCGCCTCCTGTCCCCGTCCACAGCTTCTTCCTCCTCTCACCTGAAAGCGTCTTCTCTTCTCCCAATCTCTCCTCAGGTGTCACTGAAGTTTAGATCCGGACTCATTGCGGCCTCTTCAGGACTCTCCAGCGCTTTGTTTCCATCCATTTCTGGGGCTTCTTGAAGTGTTTGGGGTCATTCTCCTGCTGGAAGACCCCTGACCTTGCTCGCATCCCCAGATTTCTGACACTGGGCTCTATAATTGCTACCCAAAATCTTTGGTGCCCAGTACCAGAAGCAGCAAAACAGCCCCAAAACATCTCTGACCTCCACCATGTGTGACTGTAGGTGCTGTGATCTTTACTTTGTAGACCTCAGTTTGTTTTCGGAAAACAGTAGAATGATGTGCTTTACCAGAAAGCTG
Organism: Anomaloglossus baeobatrachus; assembly: GCF_048569485.1. NCBI lineage: Eukaryota > Metazoa > Chordata > Amphibia > Anura > Aromobatidae > Anomaloglossus > Anomaloglossus baeobatrachus. Next base: position 10,372,458 of record NC_134356.1, on the reverse strand, counting down.
TCTTGATCTCATCTGTCCACAAGACACTATTCCAGAAGGATTTTGATTACTCTTGTACATTTTGGCTATTTCTGTGTCAGCAGTGGGGGTCCTCCTGGGTCTCCTCTATAGCGTTTTTCTGTCTCTGTGTCAGCAGTGGGGTCCTCCGGGGTCTCCTCCATAGCGTTTTTCTGTCTCTGTGTCAGCAGTGGGGTCCTCGGGGTCTCCTCCATAGCGTTTCTCGTCATTCAGATGTGGACATATAGGTCGCGCTGACACTGATGCCCCCTGAGCTGCAGGACGGCTGGAATTTCTCTGGACCTTGATTGGGGCTTATCCACCATCCGGACTATCCTGCGTTACATTCTATCATGATCTTTTCTCAGCCGTCCATGTCCAGCGAGATTAGCTACAGTACCATGGGTTGTAAACTTCATTATGTTGAGCACCGAGGACAAAGTAACATCAAGATCTCTGCAGATGGATGTGTACCCTTGAGAAAATTGCTATTTTTCAAAACGTTTGGTTCTCAGGTCCTCAGACCGTTCTCTTCTCCTCTTTCTGTCCTCTCTGCTTAGTGCGGCACACACAGACACACAATGCAAAGACTGAGGCAACTTCTCCCCTTTTTATCTGGTTTCAGGTGTGATTTTCATATTGCCCACTCCTGTTATTTTCCACAGGGGAGTGTGAATGAGCATCACAGACCAGAAAAAAAGTTGTTTAACCACAATTTTGAAAAGGTGCCAACAATTTTGTCCGACCCATTTTCGGAGTTTTGTGTGAAATTCTGTCCAAATTTGCCCTTTTTTTGTGCTGTTCCAAAACATAGAAAGGAAATAAACCTGCGTAATTCCAATATTATGGGAGAAATATTTTCTGGAACAATTTCAAGGATGCCAAAACTTTCAGCCATGACTATGTGCAATCCACTACCGTCCTCTCACCTGGTCAGACTGTCCCCTGATTTCAATCTGTGCATTTACCCACTGAGCCAACCCCCACATACCTCCATAGAGCAGATCATTCTTTTATCTCACTGAGCCAATCTCCTCACTTTCAGACACAGACTGAAATATATACTATTATATACTATTGTATATAGCCCCGTGAAACATAATGATGGGGAGTTGTCGTTTTGGAGCAGCTGGAGAGAACGGTGACCACGGCTGCAACCGAAAAATCATTAATGGCGGCAGAATTCAGAATGCAGCTCTGGCTGTGACTGGACAGAACACAAGCAGTAAAATCATTGAAGGTGGCAGAATTCAGAATACAGCTCTGGCTGTGACTGGACAGAACACAAGCAGTAAAATCATTGAAGGTGGCAGAATTCAGAATGCAGCTCTGGCTGTGACTGGACAGAACACAAGCAGTAAATTCATTGAAGGTGGCAGAATTCAGAATGCAGCTCTGGCTGTGACTGGACAGAACACAAGCAGTAAATTAATCGAAGATGGCAGAATTTAGAATGCAGCTCTGGATGTGACTGGAGAGAACACAAGCAGTAAAATCATTGAAGATGGCAGAATTTAGAATGCAGCTCTGGATGTGACTGGACAGAACACAAGCAGTAAAATCATTGAAGACAACAGAATTCAGATTGCAGCTCTGGATGTGACTGGACAGAACACAAGCAGTAAATTAATCGAAGATTGTAGAATTTAGAATGCAGCTCTGGATGTGACTGGAGAGAACACAAGCAGTAAATTCATTGAAGGTGGCAGAATTCAGAATGCAGCTCTGGCTGTGACTGGACAGAACACAAGCAGTAAATTCATTGAAGGTGGCAGAATTCAGAATGCAGCTCTGGCTGTGACTGGACAGAACACAAGCAGTAAATTCATTGAAGGTGGCAGAATTCAGAATGCAGCTCTGGCTGTGACTGGACAGAACACAAGCAGTAAATTAATCGAAGATGGCAGAATTTAGAATGCAGCTCTGGATGTGACTGGAGAGAACACAAGCAGTAAAATCATTGAAGATGGCAGAATTTAGAATGCAGCTCTGGATGTGACTGGACAGAACACAAGCAGTAAAATCATTGAAGACAACAGAATTCAGAATGCAGCTCTGGATGTGACTGGACAGAACACAAGCAGTAAATTAATCGAAGATGGCAGAATTTAGAATGCAGCTCTGGATGTGACTGGAGAGAACACAAGCAGTAAAATCATTGAAGATGGCAGAATTTAGAATGCAGCTCTGGATGTGACTGGACAGAACACAAGCAGTAAAATCATTGAAGACAACAGAATTTAGAATGCAGCTCTGGATGTGACTGGAGAGAACACAAGCAGTAAATTCATTGAAGGTGGCAGAATTCAGAATGCAGCTCTGGATGTGACTGGAGAGAACACAAGCAGTAAATTCATTGAAGGTGGCAGAATTCAGAATGCAGCTCTGGCTGTGACTGAACAGAACACAAGCAGTAGTGTCAGGCTGTATGAGGCGGGCGGTACGCCCCGGCGCCTGACCTGCTTCTGATAGTTGGCCCTCGCGGACTCCTCCTGGGCCAGCACCATTTCCCGCTCGGCGGTGATCTGCACGCTTTCGCGCAGCGCCTCCTCCAGCTCTTCGATGCGATCGTCCTTCTGGTGCATGACGTCCTGCGGAGAGGAAGGCAGACGAGTGAGGAGCGAGGCTCCGGAGGCAGAGAGATCTCAGAGGAGAGGAAACCGTCAGCCCAGAGGAGATGAGAAGAAGCAGGAGGGTTAGTGGCGAAAGTGGTGAAATTCAAAGATGGCGTCCGGCGCAAAGATGGCGTCCTGCGAGGAGAACGGTGCGGCTTCGGCCATAGTGTTAGCGGATGGACAGACAGCAGCGGAGGACAGGAAGCCGCAGAGGTCACACAGGTGAGGCGTTAGTAAAGGTATTAGTACTCTGCTCCAGCGTGTGAAGAGTTAACATCACGTGCATGAAAATTTAAAGGGGAAAACAGCTAAAATTCACATCTGGTTGGCACTATTGGGGGTGTATAAGCGGGATCTACCGCACCCCCCACACACAGCACCGATCGGGGGGGATTCGATTGTAAGCTCCGCAGAATACACAGACATCGGCAATCCCCCCCCCCCCCCCAACCTTAATGGATGCAGCCGGGACACAAATCATATCCAGATGGGGGGCGATTGTGTTACACAGAGGGTCTCCCCGCCTCGTTTGATGTTCACCCACAGATGGCAGAGATGAAAGCCCCTCACCCCCCCGGGAGCAGGGCACGCGACTAAGCGTGGGGGCGTCCGGCCTGCGGGGCACACAATGCAGAGTCTGTGTACTGCCGCTTTAAAAGGGGCAGGACCAATGTGAACCATGCAGCCCCCCCCAACAGTAAAATGTGCACCCCCTCAATCCGAGACCACATGACCCTCCTAGGATGATTCCGATTGGCTAAAAAGTCTCCATGGGACCCATGATGGGGGGGGGGGGGGAGACACGTACTTCTGCAGCTCTGATGTCGCCAAATGAAGAGTTCAGCCACTTCCTTTGTGTAACGACTCTCTGCTTGCTGTCAGTGAATCCAAGTCTTCGCACAGCTGAGGGTTTGCTGCAATGTAACCGGGGTCGCCCGCTTGTGAGGTGCAGACCCCAATACAATGTATCCTGCACTGATACATTGTAACAAACCATCAGGACGGAGGTGAGATTTGTGCTTAGGTCGGAGGACTGTGTCTACACCAGATACAACTGTGACGAACCCTCCGCTGTGAGAACTATAAGGCTGCAAACAAGAAATAGAGAGAGCGTTTCCATGTTTATCCTTCAGCTCGTGGTCGGGCGAGACGTCACGTGGGCGCCGGGACGGTCGGGGGGTCTCGGAGGCCACCGCCGCTTCATCCTGCGACACATCCAGTAAACGGCTTCTGTGTGTCCAAAGTAAACAGGCCGGGGCGAGCTGGAGGAGGCCCAAACCGCAACCCCCGCTCCGGACACCCTGGCCCCCGGCCAGCTCTGTCAGCCAAGATGGCCGCCCGGCGGGTCCCTCGGCGAGCTCCGTGGCGCGTCTCCAAAACCACCGTCCCCCGGGGGACCCGAGTTCATCCTTCCAAGCACAACAACCTGAGACGCGGAGGCCAAGCACCTAAATGGCCGCCTCTTACAGAGGGCACGGAGGAGCCCCCGCTGACTAATTGGAGACGTTGTTTCAGGGGCCCTAATCCGTCTCTCGCGCTGGTCTCGCTGAATGGAGCCTCTGTCGCTTCGCTCCCGCCAGACGCGGATGGGGAAAGCTTCGGGGATGTTCCTGACATGTTTCCACCCGGAGACGGACAAGTAACGAGACGTCTGCAAAGAGGAGCCCACCGCAAAGCGGCAGAGAAAAAAAAGAGGAAAAATAAAAGGAAAAAAAAAAATGTGAAAAACCTTTGATTATCTTTCTTTCATCATTTTAATCCTGGACTGGAGAAACCATTCGCCATCTCCTGCAGAGGGGAGCACGGAGCCGGGGGAAAGCCGGGGGAGAGCAGTGCAGAGGGAGCACGGAGCCGGGGGAAAGCCGGGGGAGAGCAGTGCAGAGGGAGCACGGAGCCGGGGGGGGGGCAGTGCAGAGGGAGCACGGAGCCGGGGGGGGGCAGTGCAGAGGGAGCACAGAGCCAGGGGGGGGGGGGGGGGCAGTGCAGAGGGAGCACGGAGCCAGGGGGGGCAGCACAGAGGGAGCACGGAGCCAGGGGGGGCAGCGCAGAGCCGGGGGGGGGGGGGGGCAGCGCGGAACCGGGGGGGGGCAGAGAGAGCACGGAGCCGGGGGGCAGCGCAGAACCCAGTGCAGAGGGAGCACAGAGCCGGGGGGCAGCGCACAGCCAGGGGGGCAGCGCGGAACCGGGGGTGGGGGCAGCGCAGAGGGAGCACGGAGCCAAGGGGGGGGGGGGGGGGTAGTGCAGAGGGAGCACGGAGCCGGGGGCAGCGCAGAACCGTGGGGGGGGGTGGGGGGGGGGTGCAGCGCAGAGGGAGCACGGAGCCGGAGGGGGGGGTGGGCAGTGCAGAGGGAGCACGGAGCCGGGAGGGGGGGGGCAGTGCAGAGGGAGCACGGAGCCGGGGGGGGGGGAGGCAGCGCAGAGGGCGCACGGAGCCGGGGGGGGGGGGGGGGAGCGCAGAGGGCGCACGGAGCCGGGGGGCAGCGCAGAGCCGGGGGGGGGGGCAGTGCAGAGCGCGGGGGGCAGCACGGAGCCAGGAAGGGGGGCAGTGCAGAGTCGGCGGGGAGGGGGGGGGGGGTGTCAGTGCAGGGCCGGGGTGGGTTGGGGGGGGGGATCTCAGTGCAGAATTGTGGGGCAGCACGGAACCAGGGGGGGCCAGCGCAGAGTCGGGGGGGGGGGGGGGGGCAGCGCAGAGTAGGGGGGTGGGGGAGGGGGGCCAGCACAGAGCAGGGGGGGAGGGGGATGTTGGGGGCAGCGCAGACCAGAGGGGGGGGAAGAGGGGGGGTGCAGCGCAGAGCCGGGGTGTTTATATGGCGGGAAGTGCTGATGGTCTCCGGCGGGAACTCGCTGATCTTCTTTTCCGAGCTCTTCCAATTTTGTGCTATTAATTCCGGCCAAAACCACGGACACCGGACCAGGTCTAAAACGGGGATTTCTGTGAACTGACCCCAAAGCTGCGGCTCCGGAGAGAAGCCGAGAGTCTGTATATAGCGAGCGCGGTCATGTGCGGCCGCAGGCACCGACGTCACCCGCCGGCCGCCCCACAGGAGGTGGGCGACAGTGGAAAAAAAACACACCAGCAGCAAACACATCCGATAATCTGGAAGTCCTGGTTGGGAACGACGTGATCCTTTAATCCGGAACCTAATGATCTGGAATCTACAATGAAAATGAACCTTTTGCTTCCAATAATCCGGGATCTGATAGTCTGGATTATCCAGCAGAGAGAATTGTGACGTGGACTTGAATTTTCAGCAAAAAGAAACTTGATTTGATCCTTGATAATCTGGAATCCGCCAAAAAACTGGATTAATAAAACACCGCCTGATAATCTGGAAAAAGACGAGGACAAAGCGTAGCAGGGACTTCCATTAGTCAGGAATCTGACAGGTGGATGTGAGGGGTCTTCTCACCGGTTGCCCACCAGGCGCTGAGGGGATTGTATAGGTGGAAAAATGCAAATAACTGCAGCGACGTCTGTAGATCCGGACTGAACACGCAAGAGGCCGTCACTGCGGGACCGGAGCGTCCTCCAGGGGGGAGGCGGGAGGACCAAGACCCCGGGGGCGAGGGGAGGCGGGAGGACCAAGACCCCGGGGGCGAGGGGAGGCGGGAGGACCAAGACCCCGGGGGCGAGGGGAGGCAGGAGGACCAAGACCCCGGGGGGCGAGGGGAGGCGGGAGGACCAAGACCCCGGGGGCGAGGGGAGGCAGGAGGACCAAGACCCCGGGGGCGAGGGGAGGCAGGAGGACCAAGACCCCAGGGGCGAGGGGAGGCGGGAGGACCACAGACCTCAGGGGCAAGGGGAGGCGGGAGGAACAATACCCCGGGGGCGAGAGGAGGCGGTAGGAGAAAGACCCCAGGAGCAAGGGGAGGCGGGAGGACCAAGACCCCAGGGGCAAGGGGAGGCGGGAGGAGCAAGACCCCAGGGGCGAGGGGAGGCGGGAGGAGCAAGACCCCGGGGGCGAGGGGAGGCGGGAGGAGCAAGACCCCGGGGGCGAGGGGAGGCGGGGAGGAGCAAGACCCCAGGGGCGAGGGGAGGCGGGAGGAGCAAGACCTCAGGGGCAAGGGAGGCGGGAGGAACAAGACCCCGGGGGCGAGAGGAGGCGGGAGGAACAAGACCCCAGGGGCGAGGGGAGGCGGGAGGAGCAAGACCCCAGGGGCGAGGGGAGGCGGGAGGAGCAAGACCCCGGGGGCGAGGGGAGGCGGGAGGACCACAGACCTCGGGGGCGAGAGGAGGCGGGAGGAACAAGACCCCAGGGGCGAGGGGAGGCGGGGAGGAACAAGACCCCAGGGGCGAGGGGAGGCGGGAGGAACAAGACCCCAGGGGCGAGGGGAGGCGGGAGGAACAAGACCCCAGGGGCGAGGGGAGGCGGGAGGAACAAGACCCCAGGGGCGAGGGGAGGCGGGAGGAACAAGACCCCAGGGGCGAGGGGAGGCGGGAGGAGCAAGACCCCAGAGGCGAGGGGAGGCGGGAGGACCAAGACCCCGGGGGCGAGGGGAGGCGGGAGGAGCAAGACCCCAGGGGCAAGGGGAGGCGGGAGGAGCAAGACCCCAGGGGCGAGAGGAGGCGGGAGGACCACAGACCTCAGGGGCAAGGGGAGGCGGGAGGAACAAGACCCCGGGGGCGAGAGGAGGCGGGAGGAACAAGACCCCAGGGGCGAGGGGGAGGCGGGAGGAGCAAGACCCCAGGGGCGAGGGGAGGCGGGAGGAGCAAGACCCCAGGGGCGAGGGGAGGCGGGAGGACCACAGACCTCGGGGGCGAGAGGAGGCGGGAGGAACAAGACCCCAGGGGCGAGGGGAGGCGGGAGGAACAAGACCCCAGGGGCGAGGGGAGGCGGGAGGAACAAGACCCCAGGGGCGAGGGGAGGCGGGAGGAACAAGACCCCAGGGGCGAGGGGAGGCGGGAGGAACAAGACCCCAGGGGCGAGGGGAGGCGGGAGGAACAAGACCCCAGGGGCGAGGGGAGGCGGGAGGAACAAGACCCCAGGGGCGAGGGGAGGCGGGAGGAGCAAGACCCCAGGGGCGAGGGGAGGCGGGAGGAGCAAGACCCCGGGGGCGAGGGGAGGCAGGAGGACCAAGACCCCGGGGGCAAGGGGAGGCGGGAGGGAACAAGACCCCAGGGGCGAGGGAGGCGGGAAGACCACAGACCTCAGGGGCGAGGGGAGGCGGAAGGAACAAGACCCCGGGGGGCGAGGGGAGGCGGGAGGAGCAAGACCCCAGGGGCGAGGGGAGGCGGGAGGACCAAGACCCCAGGGGCAAGGGGAGGCGGGAGGAGCAAGACCCCAGGGGCAAGGGGAGGCGGGGAGGAGCAAGACCCCAGGGGCGAGAGGAGGCGGGAGGACCACAGACCTCAGGGGCAAGGGGAGGCGGGAGGAACAAGACCCCAGGGGCGAGAGGAGGCGGGAGGAGCAAGACCCCAGGGGCGAGGGGAGGCGGGAGGAGCAAGACCCCAGGGGCGAGGGGAGGCGGGAGGAGCAAGACCCCAGGGGCGAGGGGAGGCGGGAGGACCACAGACCTCGGGGGCGAGAGGAGGCGGGAGGAACAAGACCCCAGGGGCGAGGGGAGGCGGGAGGAACAAGACCCCAGGGGCGAGGGGAGGCGGGAGGAACAAGACCCCAGGGGCGAGGGGAGGCGGGAGGAGCAAGACCCCAGGGGCGAGGGGAGGCGGGAGGAGCACAGTGCAGCCCCAATAGTACTCTGCTCAGCTGTGGAGCCGCTCTCAGACTGAGGCCCACGCCCCATGTTTACAGTGATCCAGACCAGTCCCTGCCCTTTACAATATTCACACACCTCTCCTGAAATACTCTGTGCTGCAGGGAAAAGCAGAGCCATCCACTGATCCCGCGAGGACCCTGCTGATTCCTTTGCCTTTCTCCTTCCAGTTTACATCCCACACTCACATCATGATACATTCGAACCTCTGCCCCATCACACTATCAGCACTGCTGAATTACTCTGTGCTGCTGTGGACATTCGTCTAGTCTTTGCCTTTCTTACACTGCCCGCCCTGCACTCCCGGGCATCGTCCGTATCCCAACCCCAGCTCCTGAAAGCCTCTGCTTTGCTGGGGAATGGCTTTCCTACCTGCAACTGCTGGGAGCTATGCTGGGGAATGGCTTTCCTACCTGCAGCTGCTGGGAGCTATGCTGGGGACTGACACTCCTACCTGCAGCTGCTGGGAGCTATGCTGGGGACTGGCTTTCCTACCTGCAGCTGCTGGAAGCTATGCTGGGGACTGGCTTTCCTACCTGCAGCTGCTGGAAGCTATGCTGGGGACTGGCTTTCCTACCTGCAGCTGCTGGGAGCTCTGCTGGGGACTGGCGTTTCTACCTACAGCTGCTGGGAGCTCTGCTGGGGACTGGCTTTCCTACCTGCAGCTGCTGGGAGCTATGCTGGGGACTGACACTCCTACCTGCAGCTGCTGGGAGCTATGCTGGGCACTGGCTTTCCTACCTGCAGCTGCTGGGAGCTATGCTGGGGACTGGCGTTTCTACCTACAGCTGCTGGGAGCTATGCTGGGGACTGACACTCCTACCTGCAGCTGCTGGGAGCTATGCTGGAGACTGCAGTTCCTACCTGCAGCTGCTGGAAGCTATGCTGGGGACTGACGTTTCTACCTGCAGCTGATGGAAGCTATGCTGGGGACTGCCGTTCCTACCTGCAGCTGCTGGGAGCTTTGCTGGGGGACTGCAGTTCCTACCTGCAGCTGCTGGAAGCTATGCTGGGGACTGGCGTTTCTACCTACAGCTGCTGGGAGCTATGCTGGGGACTGACACTCCTACCTGCAGCTGCTGGGAGCTATGCTGGAGACTGCAGTTCCTACCTGCAGCTGCTGGAAGCTATGCTGGGGACTGACGTTTCTACCTGCAGCTGATGGAAGCTATGCTGGGGACTGCCGTTCCTACCTGCAGCTGCTGGGAGCTTTGCTGGGGACTGCAGTTCCTACCTGCAGCTGCTGGAAGCTATGCTGGGGGACTGACGTTTCTACCTGCAGCTGCTGGGAGCTATGCTGGGGACTGGCTTTCCTACCTGCAGCTGCTGGGAGCTCTGCTGGGGACTGACTTACCCTACCTGTAGCTGCTGGGAGCTCTGCTGGGGACTGACTTACCTACCTGTAGCTGCTGGGAGCTCTGCTGGGGACTGGTGTTCCTACCTGCAGCTGCTGGAAGCTATGCTGGGGACTGGCTTACCTACCTGCAGCTGCTGGGAGCTCTGCTGGGGACTGGCTTTCCTACCTGCAACTGCTGAGAGCTCTGCTGGGGGACTGGCGTTCCTACCTGTAGCTGCTGGGAGCTCTGCTGGGGACTGGCGTTCCTACCTGTAGCTGCTGGGAGCTCTGCTGGGGACTGGCGTTCCTACCTGTAGCTGCTGGGAGCTCTGCTGGGGGACTGGCGTTCCTACCTGCAGCTGCTGGGAGCTCTGCTGGGGGACTGGCGTTCCTACCTGCAGCTGCTGGAAGCTATGCTGGGGACTGGCTTACCTACCTGCAGCTGCTGGAAGCTATGCTGGGTACTGGCTTACCTACCTGTAGCTGCTGGAGGTCTGCTGGGAGCTTTGCTGGGGACTGGCGTTCCTACCTGTAGCTGCTGGGAGCTATGCTGGGGACTGGCGTTCCTACCTGCAGCTGCTGGGAGCTCTGCTGGGGACTGGCGTTCCTACCTGCAGCTGCTGGGAGCTCTGCTGGGGACTGGCTTTCCTACCTGCAGCTGCTGGAAGCTATGCTGGGGACTGGCTTTCCTACCTGTAGCTGCTGGGAGCTCTGCTGGGGACTGGCGTTCCTACCTGCAGCTGCTGGGAGCTTTGCTGGGGACTGGCTTTCCTACCTGTAGCTGCTGGGAGCTATGCTGGGGACTGCCGTTCCTACCTGCAGCTGCTGGGAGCTTTGCTGGGGACTGGCTTTCCTACCTGTAGCTGCTGGAAGCTATGCTGGGGACTGGCGTTCCTACCTGCAGCTGCTGGGAGCTTTGCTGGGGACTGGCTTTCCTACCTGTAGCTGCTGGGAGCTATGCTGGGGACTGCCGTTCCTACCTGCAGCTGCTGGGAGTTGTCGGTCAGGTTGTCCTCCCGGCGTCTCGCCTCCTCCAGGAGCTGCGCGTTCTTCTTCTTCTCCACCTGCTCCTTGTGTTTCAGCGTCGCCACCTTCTTATTCTGGTCCTTGATTTGCCTGAGAGAGAAAAGAGGTGGTGAGAAGCCGCCTCACCGTCTGTCCGCTCCTTGGAAAGCTGGGTGACTGCCAACATGGCGCCCGCGGTCTCTCAGCTTTCCCATGCTGAGCTCATTGTAGTGTAGGGTGCTCACCCAGCTTTCCCGGAACCCTGAATGACAATCCTGCAATGCAGTAGTACAACCCTCGTCCTCTAGGAGCGCTAACGTCTCAGTTTGGTGTACGAATAAATATTAAGAAATCCGGAAGTTTCCCTCAACCTCTATGATGGAGCAAGAAAACTATTACTATTGGTTGAGGCCCCCGATGGGGTGTGAATCCCTCATATCGGAGGGTAATGACCCCCCACATGGACAGATTACACCCCCCCTCACTGTGGTTTGGACAATCGTCCGCCCGTTGGACAGAGCCCAGCCCCCGTGCCCTCTAATTAGCCATATAACGAGCCAGGAATAGCCGAGAGGGGAGCGGCTCGTAGAGGACGAGCGGTCACGTGGCCCCCGGGGAACGCTGCATATATACAATATTCTCTGTATAGGGAATAACAGGATTTACATGGGACTGACAACTGCTGAGTTGACATGCAGCCCCATCCGACAGCTACACGGGGGCCGCCGGAGCGGAGCGGGGTCTCTGGTGACCCTCGCGCCTCCACACAAAGGCTTTGCTGATGGTCTGGAAATGCACAGAATCATCCGGGGGAGTCGGGGGCTCGGACACAATGAGCGAGCGGGCACGAGGCAGTCCCATACAACAAGTCCCAGCTCAGCACAAGCGGCCACAGACCGCGCTGACGGGGCAGACCCCCGCATTAACCCTAACCTGTCCGCATCCACCCAGATTACTGACAGGAAGCAGAGGTATCAATAAAGTGCCCAGGGCTTGGAGAAGGTCTACCGGCGGCCATATTGTTCACCCGTCAATATCGCCCCTCCTCCGGGAAAGCTGGGTGCCAACGCCGGGGGCCGGGCAGTGATAAAGCCGCGGTGCGAGAGCCGCACTCACCTGGACGTCACGCTGAGGACGACCGCGAGTCCGGAAAGAGACAGCAAGAGAGAGTCAGATAAAGAGACAGTTATTACCAGGACGGAAGAGTATTACAGACAGGAGACTGATATAAGGTGACGGGGGAGGGGATATAATGTGACGGGGGAGGAGAGAGGATATAATGTGACGGGGGAGGGGAGAGGATATAATGTGACGGGGGAGGGGGAAAGGATATAATGTGATGGGGGAGGGGGAAAGGATATAATGTGACGGGGGAGGGGGAGAGGATATAATGTGACGGGGGAGGGGAGAGGATATAATGTGACGGGGGAGAGGATATAATGTGACGGGGGAGGGGAGAGGATATAAGGTGACGGGGGAGGGGAGAGGATATAAGGTGACGGGGGAGGCGAGAGGATATAATGTGACGGGGGAGGGGAGAGGATATAATGTGACGGGGGAGGGGGGGAGAGGATATAATGTGACGGGGGAGGGGGAGAGGATATAATGTGACGGGGGAGGGGAGAGGATATAATGTGACGGGGGGAGGGGGGAGAGGATATAATGTGACGGGGGAGGGGAGAGGATATAATGTGACGGGGGAGGGGAGAGGATATAATGTGACGGGGGAGGGGAGAGGATATAAGGTGACGGGGGAGGGGAGAGGATATAATGTGACGGGGGAGGGGGAGAGGATATAATGTGACGGGGGAGGGAAGAGGATATAATGTGACGGGGGAGGGAAGAGGATATAATGTGACGGGGGAGGGGGAGAAGATATAATGTGACGGGGGAGGGGGAGAAGATATAATGTGACGGGGGAGGGGGAGAAGATATAATGTGACGGGGGAGGGGGAGAAGATATAATGTGACGGGGGAGGGGGAAAGGATATAATGTGACGGGGGAGGGGATATAATGTGACAGGGGAGGGGAGAGGATATAAGGTGACAGGGGAGGGGAGAGGATATAATGTGACGGGGGAGGGGGGAGAGGATATAATGTGACGGGGGAGGGGGAGAGGATATAATGTGACGGGGGAGGGGAGAGGATATAATGTGACGGGGGAGGGGAGAGGATATAATGTGACGGGGGAGGGGGAGAAGATATAATGTGACGGGGGAGGGGGAGAAGATATAATGTGACAGGGGAGGGGAAGAAGATATAATGTGACGGGGGAGGGGAGAAGATATAATGTGACGGGGGAGGGGGAGAAGAAATAATGTGACGGGGGAGGGGGAGAGGATATAATGTGACGGGGAGGGGAGAGGATATAATGTGACGGGGGAGGGGAGAGGATATAAAGTGACGGGGGAGGGGGAGAGGATATAAAGTGACGGGGAGAGGATATAATGTGACGGGGAGGGGAGGGGATATAATGTGACGGCAGCAGGACGGGGGGGGGGAGATGGTCACAAGTCCCCTATATACCTCCACCTGCTGCCAGTGACTGGAAACACTCCACATACATCCGGTCCTAATACGTCTCCACAGCTGAGGGTTTGTTACTTTATATCCAGTCTGGTCAGCGGCGGATTGTGACAGGAGAACGCGCTGTGCAGATCCGATGCAACTGTAACAAACCTTCAGCTGAAAAGCGAGTAAC
>NC_134356.1:10315672-10358891 GCF_048569485.1 Anomaloglossus baeobatrachus | reverse complement strand
GAGAAGATATAATGTGACGGGGGGGGAGGGGGAGAAGATATAATGTGACGGGGGAGGGGAGAGATATAATGTGACGGGGGAGGGGAGAAGATATAATGTGACGGGGGAGGGGAAAGGATATAATGTGACGGGGGGAGGGGATATAATGTGACAGGGGAGGGGAGAGGATATAAGGTGACAGGGGAGGGGAGAGGATATAATGTGACGGGGGAGGGGGGAGAGGATATAATGTGACGGGGGAGGGGGAGAGGATATAATGTGACGGGGGAGGGGAGAGGATATAATGTGACGGGGGAGGGGAGAGGATATAATGTGACGGGGGAGGGGGAGAAGATATAATGTGACGGGGGACGGGGGAGAAGATATAATGTGACAGGGGAGGGGAAGAAGATATAATGTGACGGGGGAGGGGGAGAAGATATAATGTGACGGGGGAGGGGGAGAAGAAATAATGTGACGGGGGAGGGGGAGAGGATATAATGTGACGGGGGAGGGGAGAGGATATAATGTGACGGGGGAGGGGAGAGGATATAAAGTGACGGGGGAGGGGGAGAGGATATAAAGTGACGGGGAGAGGATATAATGTGACGGGGAGGGGAGGGCATATAATGTGACGGCAGCAGGACGGGGGGGGGGAGATGGTCACAAGTCCCCTATATACCTCCACCTGCTGCCAGTGACTGGAAACACTCCACATACATCGGTCCTAATACGTCTCCACAGCTGAGGGTTTGTTACTTTATATCCAGTCTGGTCAGCGGCGGATGTGACAGGAGAACGCGCTGTGCAGATCCGATGCAACTGTAACAAACCTTCAGCTGCGAGTACAAATTGAAGGGCTTTAGACAAAAAAAGTTTCACTGACAGCAAGCGGGGATCTTGAAAATGGTGAAAAATACGTGTTAGAAAGTTGCAGCTTTATACAGACCGCCTCAGAAAGGGGGGTCCTCAGAATCGGGGAGCGGATCCAGATATATGACGGTAAGGATGCAAAACAGAGGATTGTAGCAGCAGGACGACAAACACCGGTCCCCCAGACACCTACAGCCCCCCCACCTCCCCCGCCAGTCCTGCAGACGCACTCCCGATCCTGGAGACGCCCCACGCACCCCCCCGGAGAACCGCGCCCCCCCCCCCCCCCCCCCGACCCCCAGTCCCTGAGACGCCTCAACCACGGAGACGCCCCCCCACCACCCCCGGTCCTGGAGACGACCGCCCCCAACCCCTGGTCCTGGAGACACCCCCCCCACCCCTGGTCCTGGAGACGCCCCCCCCCCCCCCAACCCCCCGGTCCGGAGACGCCCCCACGCACCCCCCGGAGATGCCCCCCCCCGACCCCCAGTCCCTGAGATGCCCCTCAATCCCGGAGACACCCCCCGACCCCCGGAGACGCCCCACGCACCCCCCGGAGACAACCCCCCCGACCCCCAGTCCCTGAGATGCCCCTCAATCCCGGAGACACCCCCCGACCCCGGTCCCGGAGACGCCCCACGCACCCCCCGGAGACAACCCCCCCGACCCCCAGTCCCTGAGATGCCCCTCAATCCCGGAGACACCCCCCGACCCCCGGTCCCGGAGACGCCCCACGCACCCCCCGGAGACGCCACCCCCCGGACCCCCCAGTCCCTTAGACGCCTCTCAACCACGGAGACGCCCCCCAACCCCCCGTCCACGAGATGCCCCCAAACCCCTGTTCCCCAAGACACCCCCCCCAACCCCCACTCCGTTATGGAAACGCCCCCCCCCCCACCCCACCCCTTCTAGAGGCGCCCCACACCCTGGTCCTGGACGTGCCCCGTGTGCAGATATTTTGCTGCGGTGCGGCCGCTCGATGACGGACTTGGGTGATGCAGAGCGGGGACAGGCGTCCTCCAGGGATGACGGTCACGTCCCCCCCGGCCGCTCACCTCTCCAGCTCGGCGATCTTCGTGTCCTTTTCGTTCTTCTCATTCTCCATCTCCTTCAGGATCTCCAGGAGCCGGTCCACCTCCGCCTGGGACTTGCCGGCCTCCTCCCGTAGCCTGGCCACCTCTTTCTCCAGCTGCTGGACCCGCTCGCTCCCCTCGGGGTTGGATTTTGCATCCTGCGCAGCATCATGGGCCTAATGAGAAAGGCAAACATTAAAGATGGGTCGGGGCATGACCAGCCCCGCGGCGGCCATATTGGTGGCACAGAACACCTGCTCATCCTTTTAGACGTTCAGTTCTCATCTCAGGGCAGGACGGTGACGTCGGCTGTCGGGCTCGCTCGCTTGGCACAGAAGCCAGCTTTGGTTTGTCATGACGCAAATATGGTGAACGCAGGAAGACTGCGCCCGGTGACTCACACCGTCCCGGAGCCGAGGTCACAGACACCAATCTTCCATGACAGGACGGGTGGCTGTGAGCAGCTGGCAGGGTCCGGGGGTGGAGGGGGTGCGATGGTCCGCAGCCCGCACCTCCCCCTCCCGGCTGCAGGGGGTGATAATTAACAGTCGCCTGTTTACACCCAGCACCATCCACAACACACGGGCGCTGTCACTGCCGGCCGGGGCGAGGGCACAGCAACGGCGGGGCGAGGGCAGGAAGACGAAAAAACACAGGACTAATCACAGGGCGACGCAGCAGATGAGGAGACGCACCCAGACAGGGGAACCCAAATGGGAAAGGAATGGTCAAACCGGCGCCATGTGACACTGACAACGTATGTAATAACCACTGAGCAGAGGTTACTGATCCTGAGTTACCTCCTGTATTATACTCCAGAGCTGCACTCACTATTCTGCTGGTGCAGTCACTGTGTACATACATTACATTACTGATCCTGAGTTACCTCCTGTATTATACTCCAGAGCTGCACTCACTATTCTGCTGGTGCAGTCACTGTGTACATACATACTTATCCTGAACTACCTCCTGTATTATACTCCAGAGCTGCGCTCACTATTCTGGTAACAGTTCAGGTAGTATGAAGGAGGATGAGGTGATAGTGATGAGGATGGCGTTTTACTTTATGAATAGTTGAAGTAATGAGCGCGCTTTAACCACCCAGGTTGGGGGGGGTGAACATAATCCCATTTTGCAGTATTAATATTGAGGGGCAGCGTGGGGGGGGGCGGGGCACAGTGTGGATGTGGGGCTACGTCATGCGGCGTCAGCGCTCACACAGGGGTCTCCATGCTGCGGGGACTTACTGCTTTTCCGAGGTGCTGGGACCCGTCTGACTGCTGCGATAAGGACAAGAAACAGGAGTCAGACGAGCGACACCGGCCGATCTACAGGCCACCGTCACCTGCGCTATATCCGGACCTTACACCCCTCCCCTCTAATATCGGGGGTCTCGCGCTCCCCACCTTCCCTCTAATATCGGGGGTCTCCCGCTCCTCACCTCCCCTCTAATATTGCGGGTCTCACGCTCCTTACCTTCCCTCTAATATCGGGGGTCTCGCGCTCCCCACCTTCCCTCTAATATCGGGGGTCTCCCGCTCCTCACCTTCCCTCTAATATCGGGGGTCTCCCGCTCCTCACCTTCCCTCTAATATCGGGGGTCTCCCGCTCCTCACCTTCCCTCTAATATCGGGGGTCTTGCGCTCCTCCCCTTTCCTCTAATATCGGGGGTCTTGCGCTCCTCACCTTCCCTCTAATATCGGGGGTCTTGCGCTCCTCCCCTTTCCTCTAATATCGGGGGTCTCGCGCTCCCCACCTTCCCTCTAATATCGGGGGTCTCCCGCTCCTCACCTTCCCTCCAATATCGGAGGTCTTGCGCTCCTCACCTTCCCTCTAATATCGGGGGGGGGGTCTCACACTCCTTACCTTCCCTCTAATATCGGGGGTCTCGCGCTCCTCACCTTCCCTCTAATATCGGGGGTCTCACCCTCCCCTCTCCTCACCTTCCCTCTAATATCGGGGGTCTAACGCTCCTCACCTTCCCTCTAATATCGGGGGTCTCGCGCTCCTCACCTTCCCTCTAATATCGGGGGTCTCGCGCTCCTCACCTTCCCTCTAATATCGGGGGTCTCGCGCTCCTCACCTTCCCTCTAATATCGGGGGTCTCCCGCTCCTCACCTTCCCTCTAATATCGGGGTCTCGCGCTCCTCACCTTCCCTCTAATATCGGGGGTCTCACGCTCCTCACCTTCCCTCTAATATCGGGGGTCTCGCGCTCCTCACCTTCCCTCTAATATCGGGGGTCTCGCGCTCCTCACCTTCCCTCTAATATCGGGGGTCTCGCGCTCCCCACCTTCCCTCTAATATTGGGGGTCTCGCGCTCCCCACCTTACCTCTAATATCGGGGGTCTCGCGCTCCTCACCTTCCCTCTAATATCGGGGGTCTCCCTCTCCTCACCTTCCCTCTAATATCGGGGGTCTCGCGCTCCCCACCTTCCCTCTAATATCGGGGGTCTCGCGCTCCCCACCTTCCCTCTAATATCGGGGGTCTCGCGCTCCCCACCTTCCCTCTAATATCGGGGGTCTCGCGCTCCCCACCTTCCCTCTAATATCGGGGGTCTCGCGCTCCTCACCTTCCCTCTAATATCGGGGGTCTTGCGCTCCTCCCCTTCCCTCTAATATCGGGGGTCTCACGCTCCCCTCTCCTCACCTTCCCTCTAATATCGGGGGTCTCGCGCTCCTTACCTTCCTTCTAATATCGGGGGTCTCGCGCTCCCCACCTTCCCTCTAATATCGGGGTCTCGCGCTCCCCTCTCCTCACCTTCCCTCTAATATCGCGGGTCTCCCGCTCCCCCGCTCCTCACCTTCCCTCTAATATCGGGGGTCTCGCGCTCCCCTCTCCTCACCTTCCCTCTAATATCGCGGGTCTCACGCTCCTTACCTTCCCTCTAATATCGGGGGTCTCGCGCTCCCCACTCCTCACCTTCCCTCTAATATTGGGGGTTTCACGCTCCTTACCTTCCCTCTAATATCGGGGGTCTAACGCTCCTTACCTTCCCTCTAATATCGGGGGTCTCGCGCTCCCCACCTTCCCTCTAATATCGGGGGTCTCGCGCTCCCCGCTCCTCACCTTCCCTCTAATATTGGGGGTTTCACGCTCCTTACCTTCCCTCTAATATCGGGGGTCTCGCGCTCCTCACCTTCCCTCTAATATCAGGGGTCTCGCGCTCCTCACCTTCCTGAGCTGGTTCTCCAGCTTCAGACATTCCTCCTTCCTCTGCTCCAGCGCGATCTCTAAGGATTTCAGTCTGGAGTCTTTCTTGAGGCCGGACGAGGCCAAGGTGGAGGCGTGTTCCTTCAGATCCAACAGTGAAGACTGCAGGGACCGGGAGAAGACGACAGACAGAAGAGGTTACACCGTGCGTGCACCGCATCCGGGCCGAGCCCCCCGCTGCTGTGCGGCCGCACCTCCTTCTCGGACAGGTCTCCCTGTAAGGTGCTGACTTTCTCGCGCAGCTCCTTCAGCTCCTTCTTGTAAGACTCCAGCTCCTCCTGCTTCTCGCGCTCGTCGCGGTCTCTCTGGTCCTTCAGACGTTCGATGATTCTCTCCTAAAAGAAAAACGAGACTCGTGTGAGAATTGATGGGAGATTCCCGTGTATAATGATCGATTGGTGATCGATTAACCCTGGAGATGCCGCTTCACCTTCTCGGCCAGCGCCTCCTCCAGGGTGGTCAGGGCAGTGTCGGTGTTGGTGGTGTCGGCTTGCAGGGACTTCACCCGCTCCTTCAGGCTGCTCAGCTGCTTCTCCTTGTCCCGCAGCTGCTCCTGAAGGTTCTCGATCTAGAGGACAAAGAGGAAAGATCTAGAACGCGAGGATCTGGCCACTCCGGCATCCGATAGTCCAGAAAGTCATTTGTGGCCATCGTAGAAGCAGGTAAGGAGCCGCCCTGACCCCAGGCGTGGGGCGACGGCTTCTCTCTAATTATCCGGCCACATCGCAGACGCCTGTGTACACAGGACGGGCCGGGCTCCCAAAAATACCCACCGCCAAAAATAGGCCACAGGACAACCCACAAGACAAGACGACTGTTGTCTGAAGACACCTCCAGGTGAAGGGTTAATGGCCGAGGCCAGCGGCGGCCCCCGATCACCGCCCTGTGTATTCTGCATTGCTCGGGACACATTCAGGGGTCATGAACCTTCCACTTAAAGGGCAACACCACAATATTACGGGGGATCTCTGCTCCCCTCTGAGATCATGGACTCACTAATGATCTGTGCAATTAAATTCAGCTTGTTCCTCGCTGGAAAAGCAAACTGAGGACTGGTCAATGCAAGCTATTGCTCTCTGTTATCAGCCATTTCAGTGAGATGAGAGACAGGTATTGTAGAAACATCCCGGCCCCCCAATGATCACTACTTAAAGGGTTTGGGCTAACAATAATTGTCGGGGGTCCGGCCACTGGGACCACCATCAATCTTCAGAGCCAAAGCATGAGCTCCTCCGCAGCCTTAATTCTCCCTATAAACTGCCAAAGATAGCCGAGTGTGTAAATCACAGCCGGCACCACTGCACCATGCTTTACACTGCAGCCACGCTCCATTACAGCACAGCTATTATCAATGACTCCAGCTGCATTACATAATGGCGTATGGGGAAGTCTGAAATCCACCTGTCCTCTGGAGATGATCCACCATGCTTTGTAGTGCAGCTCTGCTCCATTACAGCATAGTTACAGCTTCCCCCCTCTCTATACAGACACATCTGCAGGTTTTCCCTCGGCTCTCTATAAAGACACATCTACCTGCAGATGTGTCTATAGAGATCAAAGGAAAAACCTGCAGATGTGTCTGTATAGAGAGCGGAGGGAAAACCTGCAGATGTGTCTGTATAGAGAGGAGGGAAAACCTGCAGATGTGTCTATATAGAGAGAGGAGGGAAAACCTGCAGATGCGTCTATATAGAAAGCGGAGGGAAAACCTGCAGATGCGTCTGTATAGAGAGAGAAGGGAAAAACCTGCAGATGTGTCTGTATAGAGAGGAGGGAAAACCTGCAGATGTGTCTGTATAGAGAGCGGAGGGAAAAACCTGCAGATGTGTCTATACAGATCAGAGGAAAAACCTGCAGATGTGTCTGTATAGAGAAAGGAGGGAAAACCTGCAGATGTGTCTATAGAGAGAGGAGGGAAAACCTGCAGATGTGTCTGTATAGAGAACGGAGGGAAAAACCTGCAGATGTGTCTGTATAGAGAACGGAGGGAAACACCTGCAGATGTGTCTGTATAGAGAACGGAGGGAAACACCTGCAGATGTGTCTGTATAGAGAACGGAGGGAAAAACCTGCAGATGTGTCTGTATAGAGAGAGAAGGGAAAAACCTGCAGATGTGTCTGTATAGAGAGAGAAGGGAAAAACCTGCAGATGTGTCTGTATAGAGAGAGAAGGGAAAAACCTGCAGATGTGTCTGTATAGAGAGAGAAGGGAAAAACCTGCAGATGTGTCTGTATAGAGAGCGGAGGGGAAAACCTGCAGATGTGTCTGTATAGAGAGAGGAGGGAAAATCCTGCAGATGTGTCTGTATAGAGAGAGGAGGGAAAATCCTGCAGATGTGTCTGTATAGAGAAAGGAGGGAAAACCTGCAGATGTGTCTGTATAGAGAACGGAGGGAAAAACCTGCAGATGTGTCTTTTTAGAGAGAGGAGAGAAAACCTGCAGATGTGTCTGTATAGAGAACGGAGGGAAAAACCTGCAGATGTGTCTGTATAGAGAGCGGAGGGAAAAACCTGCAGATGTGTCTGTATAGAGAGCGGAGGGAAAAACCTGCAGAGGTGTCTGTATAGAGAGCGGAGGGAAAAACCTGCAGAGGTGTCTGTATAGAGAGCGGAGGGAAAAGCTGCAGATGTGTCTGTATAGAGAGCGGAGGGAAAAACCTGCAGATGTGTCTATAGAGAGTGGAAGGAAAACCTGCAGATGTGTCTGTATAGAGAACGGAGGGAAAACCTGCAGATGTGTCTGTATAGAGAACGGAGGGAAAAGCTGCAGATGTGTCTGTATAGAGAGCGGAGGGAAAAACCTGCAGATGTGTCTGTATAGAGAGCGGAGGGAAAGAAGGGAATTTTGTTACTTACCGTAAATTCCTTTTCTTCTAGCTCCTATTGGGAGACCCAGACGATTGGGTGTATAGCTACTGCCTCCGGAGGCCACACAAAGCATTACACTAAAAAGTGTAAGGCCCCTCCCCTTCTGGCTATACACCCCCAGTGGGATCACTGGCTCACCAGTTTTAGTGCAAAAGCAAGAAGGAGGAAAGCCAATAACTGGTTAAACAAATTCACTCCGAGTAACATCGGAGAACTGAAAAACCGTTCAACATGAACAACATGTGTACCCGAAAAAACCCAAAAATCCCGAAGGACAACAGGGCGGGTGCTGGGTCTCCCAATAGGAGCTAGAAGAAAAGGAATTTACGGTAAGTAACAAAATTCCCTTCTTCTTCGTCGCTCCATTGGGAGACCCAGACGATTGGGACGTCCAAAAGCTGTCCCTGGGTGGGTAAATTAATACCTCCAGTTAGAGCTGCAAAACAGCTCTCCCCTACGAGGAGGCAACCGCCGCCTGCAGGACTCCTCTACCTAGGCTGGCGTCTGCCGAAGCATAGGTATGCACCTGATAATGTTTGGTGAAAGTGTGCAGACTCGACCAGGTAGCTGCCTGGCACACCTGTTGAGCCGTAGCCTGGTGTCGTAATGCCCAGGACGCACCCACGGCTCTGGTAGAATGGGCCTTCAGCCCTGATGGAACCGGAAGCCCAGCAGAACGGTAGGCTTCAAGAATTGGTTCTTTGATCCATCGAGCCAGGGTGGCTTTGGAAGCCTGCGACCCTTTGCGCTTACCAGCGACAAGGACAAAGAGTGCATCGGAACGGCGCAGGGGCGCCGTGCGGGAAATGTAGATTCTGAGTGCTCTCACCAGATCTAACAAATGTAAATTCATCTCATACCGATGAACTGCATGAGGACAAAAAGAAGGCAAAGAGATATCCTGATTAAGATGAAAAGAGGATACCACCTTCGGGAGAAACTCCTGAATGGGGCGCAGCACTACCTTGTCCTGGTGGAAGACCAGGAAAGGAGCCTTGGATGACAGCGCTGCTAGCTCAGACACTCTCCGAAGCGATGTGATCGCAACGAGAAACGCCACCTTCTGTGACAGGCGAGAAAGTGAAACCTCCCTCAGAGGCTCGAAGGGCGGCTTCTGGAGGGCAACTAGTACCCTGTTCAGATCCCATGGATCTAACGGCCGCTTGTACGGGGGTACAATATGACAAACCCCCTGCAGGAACGTGCGCACCTTAGGAAGCCGTGCTAGACGCTTTTGAAAAAAGACGGATAGCGCCGAGACTTGCCCTTTAAGGGAGCCGAGCGACAAACCTTTTTCTAACCCAGATTGCAGGAAAGAAAGAAAGGTAGGCAATGCCAAAGGCCAGGGAGACACTCCCTGAGCAGAGCACCAGGATAAGAATATCTTCCACGTTCTGTGGTAGATCTTAGCGGATGTGGGCTTCCTAGCCTGTCTCATGGTGGCAACGACCCCTTGGGATAATCCTGAAGACCCTAGGATCCAGGACTCAATGGCCACACAGTCAGGTTCAGGGCCGCAGAATTCCGATGGAAAAACGGCCCTTGGGACAGTAAGTCCGGTCGGTCTGGTAGTGCCGACGGTTGGCCGACCGTGAGATGCCACAGATCCGGATACCACGCCCTCCTTGGCCAGTCTGGGGCGACGAGTATGACGCGGCTGTAGTCGGATCTGATCTTGCGTAGCACTCTGGGCAAGAGTGCCAGAGGTGGAAACACATAAGGGAGCCGGAACTGCGACCAATCTTGCACTAAGGCGTCTGCCGCCAGAGTTCTGTGATCGCGAGACCGTGCTATGAAGGTTGGGACCTTGTTGTTGTGCCTGGACGCCATTAGGACGACGTCCGGCCTTCCCCAGCGGCTACAGACTTCCTGAAACACGTCCGGGTGAAGGGACCATTCCCCTGCGTCCATGCCCTGGCGGCTGAGGAAGTCTGCTTCCCAGTTTTCTACGCCGGGGATGTGAACTGCGGATACGGTGGAGGCCGTGGCTTCCACCCACGTCAGAATCCGCCGGACTTCCTGGAAGGCTTGCCGACTGCGTGTCTCTCCTTGGTGATTGATGTATGTCACTGCTGTGGAGTTGTCCGACTGAATTCGGATCTGCTTTCCTTCCAGCCACTGCTGGAAGGCTAGTAGGGCAAGATACACTGCTCTGATTTCCAGAACATGGATCTGAAGGGTGGACTCCTGCTGAGTCCACGTACCCTGAGCCCTGTGGTGGAGAAAAACTGCTCCCCACCCTGACAGACTCGCGTCTGTCGTGACTACCGCCCAAGACGGTGGTAGGAAGGATCTTCCCTGTGATAATGAGGTGGGAAGAAGCCACCATTGCAGAGAGTCCTTCCGAAAAGGATACTTTCCTGTTCAGGGATGTTGACTTCCCGTCCCATTGGCGGAGAATGTCCCAATTAGAGGACGCAGATGAAACTGCGCAAACGGAACCGCCTCCATTGCCGCCACCATCTTCCCGAGGAAGTGCATGAGGCGTCTTAAGGAGTGCGACTGACCTAGACGGAGAGTCTGCACCCCAGTCTGTAGTGACCGCTGCTTGTCCAGCGGAAGCTTCACTAGCGCTGACAGGGTATGAAAACTCCATGCCAAGCTACGTTAGTGATTGGGTCGGTGACAGGTTTGACTTTGAAAAGTCGATGATCCACCCGAACGTCTGGAGAGTCTCCAGTGCAACATTCAGGCTGAGTTGGCATGCCTCTTGAGAGGGTGCCTTGCAAGTAGATCGTCCAAGTAAGGGATCACAGAGTGTCCCTGTGAGTGCAAGACTGCTACCACTGCCGCCATGACCTTGGTGAACACACGTGGGGCTGTCGCCAGCCCGAATGGCAGAGCTACGAACTGAAGATGGTCGTTTCCTATCACGCAATGTAGAAAAACATTGGTGCTCTGTAGCAATCGGCACGTGGAGATAAGCATCTTTGATGTCTATTGATGCTAGGAAATTTCCTTGAGACATTGAGGCAATGACGGAGCGGAGGGTATCATCCGGAACCGCCTGGCCTCCACGTGCTTGTTGAGCAGTTTTAGGCCCAGAACGGAACGGAAAGAGCCATCCTTGTTTGGCACCACAACCAGATTGGAGGAAAACCGTGTCTTGTTCCTGAAGAGGAACCGGGATAATCACTCCTTATGCCTGCAGAAGAGCATCGGCTCGGTGGGGAGGTGGGGACGTTCTGAAGAATCGAGTCGGAGGACGAGAACAGAACTCTGTCCTGTGCACGTGGGCACACTGTCCCTCACCCACCGGTCTGTGACCTGTGGCAGCTAAATGTCGCCAAAGGCGAGCGAGTCTGCCATCAACCGCGGATGCGGAAAGATGAGAGAGCTGAGAGTCATGAGGAGACCGCCTTGGTAGCGGTTCCTCCGGCTGCCTTCCTTGGGCGTGATTGAGCCCGGCCGGCAGCTGAGCCCCTCTGAGGCTTTTCAGCCCTTTTGGACGAGGACAATTGGGACCTGCCCGAGCCTGGGAAGGACCGAAACCTCGACTGTCCTTCCAGGACAGCATTAATAGAGTAAGTCGCAATGCAGACATTGCGAGGTTACGGACGCCCCTGCGGCACAGATGTACCTGTGCTCAAGACCAGCTGCGCAAGAACAGCTGAAGAGCTTAGGGTGCCCATACGGCTGTGAATGCCGGAGCAACCGACACGCCGATAGCCTCATAGACAGATTTCAACCAGAGTCCATCTGTCTGTCAATGGCATCTGTAAGTGAAGTCCCATCTCCACTGCAACTATGGCTCTAGCCGCAAGCCTGGAGATTGGAGAATCCACCCTTGGACCCTGGGTCCAACGCCTGACCACGTCAGGGGGAAAGTGATAACGTGTATCCGTAATACGTTTGGAGAAAACGCTTATCTGGGAAGCGTGGTGTTCCTGGACTGCTTCTCTGAAGTCAGCGTGGCCGGAACAATACTCAATATACGTTTGAGCTACTGAAATGGGACTTCTCCTGCTGTGAAGCTGACTCCTCCGCTGGGGGAGCTGAGGGAGAAAGATCCAACATTCCATTGATGGACGCTATAGGATCATGCCTTATGGCGTCACCATCCGGTGTATCCGGAGTGAGAGCGGTGTCAGGATCAAAGTCCTGATGAGCTACGTCTGCCTCATCATACAGAGAGTCTTCCTGGGACCCCCCCGGAGCACCGATTTTATTCCAAATGAGGGTGGCCAGGGAGCAATGATCCAGATTGCCCATGGCCTGTCCGGACTGCAAGTCTCTATCCCATTGCAACTCCGTCCCTGTCCTTGGACAGGGTTGAGAGGTGGTTCTTTTGGCCACGTCAAGTAGAGACCCCGGCTGACCAAGTGCTACAGGGGAGCATTGCACCCAATGGGGAGCAGTGCCGTGGAACAGTATCACATGCAGCAAAAACAGCATCGAAAGCCTGTGTTGCTTATATGCTGCTGCCGACTTATAGAGCCAAGAATGGCGACCGTACAGTGCAATGTATATCATACAAGCATAAAGTACAAATGAACACTGCAGCACATGCAATACAAGCAGCATAGAAAGCCTGCTTGTCTGCTGCTGTAGACTAGCCATCTAGGGGAATATAGCCCAGAATAGCGACCATACAGTGCAATGTATAGCATACAAGCATAAGTACAAATGAACACTGCAACACCTGCAATACAAGCAGCATAGAAAAAACCTGTGCCTCAGCACCCCTGCTTTTCTGCTGCTGTAGTCTAGTCATTCTAGGCGAAAATAGCCCAGACTAGCGACCGTACAGTGCAGTGTATAGCATACAAGCATAAATACACATGAACACTTCAGTACGTGCAATACAAGCAGCATAGAAAGCCTGTGCCTTAGCACCCATGCTTTCCTGCTGCTGATGTGTCGCCATCTAAGAGGGCATATAGCCCAAAATAGCGACCTATGCAGTGTACTTAAAATACAAATAGACAAACTGCGGTATTTAGTGTCAGCACCCCAGGTGCCGCTTACCGCCCGCCTATAAGCGGGTGTGTGGTCGCCCTAGTCCTGTTGTTTGCCCAGAGTCCGTTCTCTCAGCTCGGGCTGCAGGAATGGCTGCCGGCGTCCTTCTCCAGCTCGTGTGAGTA
The DNA here is from genome assembly GCF_048569485.1 of Anomaloglossus baeobatrachus. Lineage (NCBI taxonomy): Eukaryota > Metazoa > Chordata > Amphibia > Anura > Aromobatidae > Anomaloglossus > Anomaloglossus baeobatrachus. The sequence goes on along the minus strand of NC_134356.1, from coordinate 10,345,801 downwards.
GGGGCGGGCCGTGGGCGTGCCCCAAGTCAGAGCGGGAAACCGGCGTCCCACAGTGTCTAGTGAGAGGGCTGGAGCATGTAAATAAGGCTCCAGCCCTCGGCGCTGCTGATTGTACAGCGTCTCTCCCCTACCCTGATTGACAGGGTGGGGGCGGGAACGAAGCGGAGCTAGGCCGCAAAAGCCGGGGACTGGATTTATAAGCGCCGCCGCCGTAAAAGCGCGGTCGGCGCTAAGTCCCCGGCGCACTACAAGTCCCAGCCGCGCCGCCGCTCCCGGAGCGTCCGGCGCGGTAGTTCCCAATAAATAAAGTCACTCAGCTAGGCTGCAGTGACTGTAACCCTTTACTGTCCCCGGCGCACTAGCACACCCAGCAAGTCTGGAGTGTGCGGTGCCTGTGTGTACGGGGACACAGAGTACCTGAATGGTGCAGGGCCATGTCCCTGAACGGCACTCCCGCTCCACATCCAGCAGGTTCTATGGGTCTGTGGATGGAGCCCGGCCTCAGGGCTTTGGGGCCGGTAAGATCCCACTTCCTCAGAGCCCCTCAGGGGGATGGGGAAGGAAAACAGCATGTGGGCTCCAGCCGCCGTACCAGCAATAGGTACCTCAACCTTACAAACCACCAGTGGGGTGAGAAGGGAGCATGCTGGGGGCCCTATATGGGCCCACTTTTCTTCCATCCGACATAGTCAGCAGCTACTGCTGACTAAACAGTGGAGCTATGCGTGGATGTCTGACCTCCTTCGCACAAAGCCGAAAACTGGTGAGCCAGTGATCCCACTGGGGGTGTATAGCCAGAAGGGGAGGGGCCTTACACTTTTTAGTGTAATGCTTTGTGTGGCCTCCGGAGGCAGTAGCTATACACCCAATCGTCTGGGTCTCCCAATGGAGCGACGAAGAAAGCTGCAGATGTGTCTGTATAGAGAACAGAGGGAAAAGCTGCAGATGTGTCTGTATAGAGAGCGGAGGGAAAAACCTGCAGATGTGTCTGTATAGAGAGCGGAGGGAAAAGCTGCAGATGTGTCTATAGAGATCAGAGGGAAAAGCTGCAGATGTGTCTGTATAGAGAAAGGAGGGAAAACCTGCAGATGTGTCTGTATAGAGAACAGAGGGAAAACCTGCAGATGTGTCTGTATAGAGAAAGGAGGGAAAACCTGCAGATGTGTCTGTATAGAGAAAGGAGGGAAAAGCTGCAGATGTGTCTGTATAGAGAACAGAGGGAAAACCTGCAGATGTGTCTGTATAGAGAACAGAGGGAAAACCTGCAGATGTGTCTGTATAGAGAACAGAGGGAAAACCTGCAGATGTGTCTGTATAGAGAGCGGAGGGAAACTGAGTGTTTACACTGTATATAGTTATACAGCTGCATTGTCTACTGGAACTGGAGGAAGCCTGAAATCCCTTTCCGTTCATAATAAAGGATCAGGTGGTTTCCTTACTCTCCGCCATGCTTTGCACTGCAGCTACACTTACAATAAGTAGATGTGAGATGAAATAGGTTTAACCTACACAGATTAGAGTAGTACTATCTATCCCAGCAAGTCATGCAAATCACAACCACTGCTGCCTGTGAATGGGGATCACCAGACAGGGACAGTAATATGGAGATCGGTGTTCTGACGGCGCCATCTAGTGGCAGAAACAAAGAACTGCACCCCACAACATCACATCAGTCACTTACAAGCTACCAGAGGTATTTGAGGACAAACCCCCACATCTCCCACAGCCCGAGGGGACCCCGCGCCCCCCACAGCCCGAGGGGACCCCGCACCTCCCACAGCCCGAGGGGACCCCGCGCCCCCCACAGCCCCAGGGGACCCCGCGCCCCCCAGGGGACCCCGTGCCCCCCACAGCCCCAGGGGACCCCGCGCCCCCCACAGCCCCAGGGGACCCCGCGCCCCCCACAGCCCCAGGGGACCCCGCGCCCCCCACAGCCGAGGGTTTGTTACATTTCTCTCTGGTCTTGGCCATTGCTTCGACTCTGGACTGATACATTGCAACAAATTCTCAGGACAGAGATTTTCGCTGCTAATAACAAGCCCCGGCGCCGCTGTGAGAATTACTGCCTCAGAATAACTTTCCCTCCTGCAGGTGGAGAAGCGTGTTCATCCGCTGACAGGAAGAAGAGTGCGGCGCTCACCTTCTTCTGCAGCACGTTCACTTTCCTCTCCTTCACGTCCAGCATGTCCTTGAGGTCGTGGATCTCCCCGGACAGGGTGCCCTTCTCCTCCGACATCTCCTGGATCTGCTTCGTCTTCTTGTTCAACATGGTCTCCTTCTCCTCCAGCCGCAGGCGGAGCGCGTCCACCTGTGAGCAAGGGCGGCACATCAGCCGGACTCCTCCCACAACTTCATGACTCCTCCCACCTACAACAGACCTGCCCAGACTCCTCCCAGTAGTCGCATGTGCCCTGCCCTGACTCCTCCCAGTAGACGCATGTGCACTGCCCTGACTCCTCCCAGTAGACGCATGTGCACTGCCCTGACTCCTCCCAGTAGATGCATGTGCAGTGCCCTGACTCCTCCCAGTAGATGCATGTGCAGTGCCCTGACTCCTCCCAGTAGTCGCATGTGCAGTGCCCTGACTCCTCCCAGTAGTCGCATGTGCAGTGCCCTGACTCCGCCCAGTAGACGCATGTGCAGTGCCCTGACTCCGCCCAGTAGACGCATGTGCAGTGCCCTGACTCCGCCCAGTAGATGCATGTGCAGTGCCCTGACTCCTCCCAGTAGTCGCATGTGCAGTGCCCTGACTCCTCCCAGTAGATGCATGTGCAGTGCCCTGACTCCTCCCAGTAGATGCATGTGCAGTGCCCTGACTCCTCCCAGTAGATGCATGTGCAGTGCCCTGACTCCTCCCAGTAGATGCATGTGCAGTGCCCTGACTCCTCCCAGTAGATGCATGTGCAGTGCCCTGACTCCTCCCAGTAGATGCATGTGCAGTGCCCTGACTCCTCCCAGTAGATGCATGTGCAGTGCCCTGACTCCTCCCAGTAGTCGCATGTGCACTGCCCTGACTCCTCACAGTAGTTGTATGTGCACTTCCCTGACTCCTCCCAGTAGATGCATGTGCAGTGCCCTGACTCCTCCCAGTAGTTGCATGTGCACTTCCCAGACTCCTCCCAGTAGATGCATGTGCAGTGCCCTGACTCCTCCCAGTAGATGCATGTGCACTGCCCTGACTCCTCCCAGTAGATGCATGTGCACTGCCCTGACTCCTCACAGTAGTTGCATGTGCACTTCCCTGACTCCTCCCAGTAGTTGCATGTGCACTTCCCCGACTCCTCCCAGTTGTCACATGTGCCCTGCCCTGACTCCTCCCACTCCCCGCTCACCTCGGTCTGCAGGATGGCGGCGCGCTGCTCCTTGGCGGTCAGCGACTCCTTCAGGACCTCCACGTGCTGCTTGCTGTCGGAGAACTGGTTGTTGAGCGTCTCCAGCTTGGTCTGCAGGGCCAGCAGCTCCGTGTCCTTCCGGGAGAGCTCCTGCTTCACCTGCCCGATCTGTAGGGGGCGACAAGGAAAAACTGAGAACAAGATGGCGGCCACCGCCAGGGGAGTCCCGGAGCATCATACGAGAGAAATACAACCAAATCCAGGAGAGAGCGCCCCCCACAGGAGAGCAGCACCCCCAGAAATACAAGGCCCAGCCATATCAGATGCTGGGCCCGCAGTAATGGCAGAGGTTAGTGCCGGTGATTGATAGAGGAAGGTGTTAGAGGCAGCGCAGACCGCCAGGAAGAGGCAGGGAAAGCAGCGGACAGACACCGGGAGCCTTACTCCAGACTGCTCCGTCTGCAGAGCTGACACTCGTCTCCGCAGCTCCTCCGCCTGGCTCTCCTTTGTAGTCAGCTCCTCTTTCAGCTGCTCTACCTGTCAGGAAACACAATACTCAGTGCGGCCGTAACGAGACCACCCAAACTAAGCCCCCCCGCATCAGTGCGCACAGCGCCTCACTATAAACATGTCTGACACACTGTAACAAATCCTCAGACGCGTCAGCTTTCACTCTCTGTTTTCAGAGAATACAAGAAGGATGACAAGGGCTGCACTGCCACCTAGTGGTACAGTCACACATTACTCCGCAGCACAAATCCGCAGCACAGCTTCATCCCATTCATCAGGAGGCGTCTGATCGGCTCCAAATGTATTCTGCAGCCGGACAACAACCCCCAGCATCAGCCGATGTCATCAATAACGACGAGCCCTGGAGGTGACAATCCGCAGAGACGGATCTCATCATTGGATCTGTCTGGGATCAAGAGATCGAAGGATCCGCACAAGAGTCACACACAGAGGATCCAGGAGATCCGGGGTCCAAGATGATGGGAACAACCTCCTGCCGAGATCCTCCATAACCGGTGCGCAAGTGACGAGAAGAAGGGACGGAGGCGATGGGCGGTCACTGAATACAGAGGACAGAGGAGACGGGCGGTCATCAAATACTGATGACGGAGAAGACAGGCGGTCACTGAATACTGAGGACAGAGGAGACGGGCGGTCATCAAATACTGATGACGGAGAAGACGGGCGGTCACTGAATACAGAGGACAGAGGAGATGGGCGGTCATCAAATACTGAGGACGGAGAAGACAGGCGGTCACTGAATACTGAGGACAGAGGAGACTGGCGGTCATCAAATGCTGAGGACGGAGAAGACAGGCGGTCACTGAGTACAGAGGACAGAGAAGACGGGCGGTCACTGAATACAGAGGACAGAGGAGACGGGCGGTCATCAAATACTGAGGACGGAGAAGACAGGCGGTCACTGAATACTGAGGACAGAGGAGACGGGCGGTCACTGAATACTGAGGACGGAGGAGACGGGCGGTCACTGAATAAAGAGGACAGAGGAGACGGGCGGTCACTGAATACAGAGGACGGAGGAGACTGGCGGTCACTGAATACTGAGGACGAGGGAGACGGGCGGTCACTGAATACTGAGGACGAGGGAGACGGGCGGTCACTGAATACTGAGGACAGAGGAGACGGGCGGTCACTGAATACTGAGGACAGAGGAGACAGGCGGTCACTGAATACTGAGGACAGAGGAGACGGGCGGTCACTGAATACTGAGGACGAGGGAGACGGGCGGTCACTGAATACTGAGGACGGAGGAGACGGGCGGTCACTGAATACAGAGGACGGAGGAGACGGGCGGTCACTGAATACAGAGGACAGAGGAGACGGGCGGTCACTGAATACTGAGGACGAGGGAGACGGGCGGTCACTGAATACTGAGGACGGAGGAGACGGGCGGTCACTGAATACTGAGGACGGAGGAGACGGGCGGTCACTGAATACTGAGGACGGAGGAGACGGGCGGTCACTGAATACAGAGGACAGAGGAGACGGGCGGTCACTGAATACGGAGGACGGAGGAGACGGGCGGTCACTGAATACAGAGGACAGAGGAGACGGGCGGTCACTGAATACTGAGGACGGAGGAGACGGGCGGTCACTGAATACTGAGGACGGAGGAGACGGGCGGTCACTGAATACAGAGGACAGAGGAGACGGGCGGTCAATGAATACAGAGGATGGAGGAGACGGGCGGTCAATGAATACAGAGGATGGAGGAGACGGGCGGTCACTGAATACAGAGGACGGAGGACAGAGGAGACGGGCGGTCACTGAATACTGAGGACGAGGGAGACGGGCGGTCACTGAATACTGAGGACGGAGGAGACGGGCGGTCACTGAATACGGAGGACGGAGGAGACGGGCGGTCACTGAATACTGAGGACGGAGGAGACGGGCGGTCACTGAATACTGAGGACGGAGGAGACGGGCGGTCACTGAATACTGAGGACGGAGGAGACAGGCGGTCACTGAATACGGAGGACGGAGGAGACAGGCGGTCACTGAATACGGAGGACGGAGGAGACGGGCGGTCACTGAATACTGAGGGCGGAGGAGACGGGCGGTCACTGAATACTGAGGGCGGAGGAGACGGGCGGTCACTGAATACTGAGGGCGGAGGAGACGGGCGGTCACTGAATACTGAGGACGGAGGAGACGGGCGGTCACCGAATACTGAGGATGGAGGAGAGGGGCGATCACCGAATACTGAGGATGTAGGAGACGGGCGGTCACTGAATACCGAGGACGGAGGAGACGGGCGGTCACTGAATACTGAGGATGGAGGAGACGGGCGGTCACTGAATACTGAGGATGGAGGAGACGGGCGTTCACTGAATACTGAGGACGGAGGAGACGGGCAGTCACTGAATACGGAGGAGACGGGCGGTCACCAAATACTGAGGACGGAGGAGACGGGCGGTCACCGAATACTGAGGATGGAGGAGACGGGCGGTCACCGAATACTGAGGATGGAGGAGACGGGCGGTCACCGAATACTGAGGATGGAGGAGACGGGCGGTCACCGAATACTGAGGATGGAGGAGACGGGCGGTCACCGAATACTGAGAGCATTTATATTTCCCTCTGTGTTATCTATTACTTCTATTGTGGAGGCCTGTACTCCGCAGTTTTCCTGACACTGCTGCTCTTTACAGTATTACTAGTGATGGGCGAGTAGTTAATATTCCGGTTCGGATTACTCGTCTCTAATATTTCGGACTATTCCAATTTGTCGTAAATAAACCTCGTGCAGACCAGTGAGGGACGGAGCATTTTCTGGCCGTGCCGATTACTGGAATAGCACGCGGTATTTGGTATTATCCCACACGTTACTATTCGCCCATCACTAATTATTACTTATCATGAGGAAAGTCTAGCTGTGAGGCTGCAGAACAGTGAGTGCAGCTCTGAAGTTTGCTTTGCATATGGAGGTGGAGGAGCCTGGAAATCTCTTGCCTCTAGAGATGGGGGTCTCGGCGCTGAGCTCTCGGGGGCGGCCTCGTCCCTTACCTTGTTCTTCATGAACTTGGAGTGGCTGCGGTACACCTCCATCTGCTTCATCTCCTCCTCCCGCTCCTCGTTGCTCAGGGCCCCGTTAGATTTCAGCATCTGGATCTCGTCCTCCAGATCCCGGAGGCCGCGCTCCATGGACGTGATCTTAGAGTCCTGGAAAAACAACCGTGATCAGGTGACTGACGAGCCAATATGGCTGCTCGAGCAGCGTGGCGGTGATGGATCTGCATGTAACATTTAGTGACGGGTGCCCTTTAAGGCCATGCGTCGTGCAGGGGGTCCCGTACCTTCATCTCGATCACGGTCTGCAGGGCTTTCGTCTTGGCAGAATCCGGTGCGTTCTCAAAGCGTCGGTGGATTTCCTGCAAAAAAAAAAAAAAAAAAACAGTCAGGTGAGACGTCGGCTTCCCACTCTTCCCGCTCCCTGCCCCCCCGGGAACGGCACCGCCAGACGCCGCGCCACAACACAACCGTTACCAGGAGAGGACGCAGCGTGAGCTCCCCGCGGCACAGATCCCTGCGGCAGGTTACTCGAGGCAAAGGAAGGAGTACGGGTGTCTGTCTGTATTAACCCCTGAGGCTCAATGGCCCTGGGGGGTCCACACGGGGGGACACTACGCAATGTTTGAGATGATGGAGGGACAGAAAGTGAATAGCATCATTCTGCCACCCTGCTCTACGGCGGGCATCGGGGGCGGATATGGATACGAAGCAGGGAGACCCCCAACGATAATGAGCTCAGGATCTACAGCAGCTGCAGTCCCCGTCTCATCCACTAGATGGCAGCCCGAATGTCTCCACATAGCTCTAGTTACAGCACCGGTGACCCCAAAGTGGGTGGAGCTACGTGGTCTAAGGGGATTTCTGTATCTGACCCGTGACCGGGAGATCTGCCGGCGTTTATAGTAACGCACCCTGATGTGATATGCAGGGATCGGGGAAAGCTGGGTGATCACTCTGTGGGAGCTGCAGATGCAGTCTCTGTTATCAGCCAGCTTTAACCAGTGCTGTATTATACCCAGCTCAAAGCCGAAGTGACCACTTCACCAGCCTCGGATGCTGGGAGTGGGTGGGGGAGGGGAGATCTGCAAAAGTTGGGTGCATATTAAATTTTAAGGGTTAATACAAGTTGGAAGGGGCAGGTTCAGCGGTGTACAGGCCTCCGGGGGCAGGGGTGGTGGTGTACGGGCCTCCGGGGGCAGGGGTGGTGGTGTACGGGCCTCCGAGGCAGGGGTGGCGGCGGACGGGCCTCCGGGGGCAGGGGTGGCGTCGAACGGGCCTCCGGGGGCAGGGGTGGCGTCGAACGGGCCTCCGGGGGCAGGGGTGGCGGAGGACAGGCCGCGGGGGCAGGGGTGGCGGAGGACAGGCCGCGGGGGCAGGGGTGGCGGAGGACAGGCCGCGGGGGCAGGGGTGGCGGAGGACAGGCCGCGGGGGCAGGGGTGGCGGAGGACAGGCCGCGGGGGCAGGGGTGGCGGAGGACAGGCCGCGGGGGCAGGGGTGGCGGAGGACAGGCCGCGGGGGCAGGGGTGGCGGAGGACAGGCCGCGGGGGCAGGGGTGGCGGAGGACAGGCCGCGGGGGCAGGGGTGGCGGAGGACAGTGGACAGGCCGCGGGGGCAGGGGTGGCGGAGGACAGGCCGCGGGGGCAGGGGTGGCGGAGGACAGGCCTCGCTTCCCTGCAAAAATAAAAAACAACTACAGAGCCGGAGGATTTATCAGACACCCATGGCCGCCATGGTAACCATCTCCATGGAAACAGCAGAGTAGCCGTCTGTTTAATGTACCCGGCATGCGGCTGCGGCATGGAGACATTAACCCTCAAACTGCCGGGACGATGACGAGGGAAGAAAAAAAAAAGAAAATACTCCGATGACAACCGGCAAAATAAAACTGACGCTGCAGCTTTAGTGAAAGGAGGACGCGGCGGTAATGACCTCTCTGTATGTTGTGAGTGGAGGACGCGGTGGTACTGACCTCTCTGTATGTTGTGAGTGGAGGACGCGGTGGTACTGACCTCCCTCAGCATGTTGTGAGTGGAGGACGCGGTGGTAATGACCTCTCTGTATGTTGTGAGTGGAGGACGCGGTGGTACTGACCTCTCTGTATGTTGTGAGTGGAGGACGCGGCGGTAATGACCTCTCTGTATGTTGTGAGTGGAGGACGCGGTGGTAATGACCTCTCTGTATGTTGTGAGTGGAGGACGCGGCGGTAATGACCTCTCTGTATGTTGTGAGTGGAGGACGCGGTGGTAATGACCTCTCTGTATGTTGTGAGTGGAGGACGCGGCGGTAATGACCTCTCTGTATGTTGTGAGTGGAGGACGCGGTGGTAATGACCTCTCTGTATGTTGTGAGTGGAGGACGCGGCGGTACTGACCTCTCTGTATGTTGTGAGTGGAGGACGCGGTGGTACTGACCTCCCTCAGCATGTTGTGAGTGGAGGACGCGGTGGTAATGACCTCTCTGTATGTTGTGAGTGGAGGACGCGGTGGTAATGACCTCTCTGTATGTTGTGAGTGGAGGACGCGGCGGTACTGACCTCTCTGTATGTTGTGAGTGGAGGACGCGGTGGTAATGACCTCTCTGTATGTTGTGAGTGGAGGACGCGGCGGTAATGACCTCTCTGTATGTTGTGAGTGGAGGACGCGGCGGTAATGACCTCTCTGTATGTTGTGAGTGGAGGACGCGGTGGTACTGACCTCTCTGTATGTTGTGAGTGGAGGACGCGGTGGTACTGACCTCTCTGTATGTTGTGAGTGGAGGACGCGGTGGTACTGACCTCTCTGTATGTTGTGAGTGGAGGACGCGGCGGTAATGACCTCTCTGTATGTTGTGAGTGGAGGACGCGGCGGTAATGACCTCTCTGTATGTTGTGAGTGGAGGACGCGGCAGTAATGACCTCTCTGTATGTTGTGAGTGGAGGACGCGGCGGTACTGACCTCTCTGTATGTTGTGAGTGGAGGACGCGGCGGTAATGACCTCTCTGTATGTTGTGAGTGGAGGACGCGGCGGTAATGACCTCTCTGTATGTTGTGAGTGGAGGACGCGGCGGTAATGACCTCTCTGTATGTTGTGAGTGGAGGACGCGGCGGTAATGACCTCTCTGTATGTTGTGAGTGGAGGACGCGGCGGTACTGACCTCTCTGTATGTTGTGAGTGGAGGACGCGGCGGTAATGACCTCTCTGTATGTTGTGAGTGGAGGACACGGTGGTAATGACCTCTCTGTATGTTGTGAGTGGAGGACGCGGTGGTACTGACCTCTCTGTATGTTGTGAGTGGAGGACGCGGCGGTACTGACCTCTCTGTATGTTGTGAGTGGAGGACGCGGTGGTACTGACCTCCCTCAGCATGTTGTGAGTGGAGGACGCGGTGGTAATGACCTCTCTGTATGTTGTGAGTGGAGGACGCGGTGGTAATGACCTCTCTGTATGTTGTGAGTGGAGGACGCGGTGGTACTGACCTCTCTGTATGTTGTGAGTGGAGGACACGGTGGTAATGACCTCTCTGTATGTTGTGAGTGGAGGACGCGGTGGTAATGACCTCTCTGTATGTTGTGAGTGGAGGACGCGGCGGTAATGACCTCTCTGTATGTTGTGAGTGGAGGACGCGGTGGTAATGACCTCTCTGTATGTTGTGAGTGGAGGACGCGGTGGTAATGACCTCTCTGTATGTTGTGAGTGGAGGACGCGGTGGTAATGACCTCTCTGTATGTTGTGAGTGGAGGACGCGGCGGTAATGACCTCTCTGTATGTTGTGAGTGGAGGACGCGGTGGTACTGACCTCTCTGTATGTTGTGAGTGGAGGACGCGGTGGTACTGACCTCTCTGTATGTTGTGAGTGGAGGACGCGGTGGTACTGACCTCTCTGTATGTTGTGAGTGGAGGACGCGGCGGTAATGACCTCTCTGTATGTTGTGAGTGGAGGACGCGGCGGTAATGACCTCTCTGTATGTTGTGAGTGGAGGACGCGGCGGTAATGACCTCTCTGTATGTTGTGAGTGGAGGACGCGGTGGTACTGACCTCTCTGTATGTTGTGAGTGGAGGACACGGTGGTAATGACCTCTCTGTATGTTGTGAGTGGAGGACGCGGTGGTAATGACCTCTCTGTATGTTGTGAGTGGAGGACGCGGCGGTAATGACCTCTCTGTATGTTGTGAGTGGAGGACGCGGTGGTAATGACCTCTCTGTATGTTGTGAGTGGAGGACGCGGTGGTACTGACCTCTCTATTTTGTGAGTGGAGGACGCGGTGGTACTGACCTCTCTGTATGTTGTGAGTGGAGGACGCGGTGGTAATGACCTCTCTCTATGTTGTGAGTGGAGGACGCGGTGGTAATGACCTCTCTGTATGTTGTGAGTGGAGGACGCGGTGGTAATGACCTCTCTGTATGTTGTGAGTGGAGGACGCGGTGGTAATGACCTCTCTGTATGTTGTGAGTGGAGGACGCGGTGGTAATGACCTCTCTGTATGTTGTGAGTGGAGGACGCGGTGGTAATGACCTCTCTGTATGTTGTGAGTGGAGGACGCGGTGGTAATGACCTCTCTCTATGTTGTGAGTGGAGGACGCGGTGGTACTGACCTCTCTGTATGTTGTGAGTGGAGGACGCGGTGGTAATGACCTCTCTGTATGTTGTGAGTGGAGGACGCGGTGGTACTGACCTCTCTATTTTGTGAGTGGAGGACGCGGTGGTACTGACCTCTCTGTATGTTGTGAGTGGAGGACGCGGTGGTAATGACCTTTCTCTATGTTGTGAGTGGAGGACGCGGCGGTGCTGACTTCTCAGTATGTTGTGAGTGGAGGACGCGGCGGTACTGACCTCTCTGTATGTTGTGAGTGGAGGACGCGGCGGTAATGACCTCTCTGTATGTTGTGAGTGGAGGACGCGGCAGTAATGACCTCTCAGTATGTTGTGAGTGGAGGACGCGGTGGTAATGACCTCCCTCAGCATGTTGTGAGTGGAGGACCCGGCGGTACTGACCTCCCTCAGCATGTTGTGAGTGGAGGACGCGGCGGTACTGACCTCCCTCAGCATGTTGTGAGTGGAGGACGCGGCGGGTACTGACCTCCCTCAGCATGTTGTGAGTGGAGGACGCGGTGGTACTGACCTCCCTCAGCATGTTGCTCTCCTTCTCCTTCTGGTCCAGCAGACTCTCCAGGTGGTGGACGTGCATCTCGGCCTCGGCCAGCCGGCGCGTCCTCTCGTGGTCCTCTTCCATCACCTTGGAGGACACCCCCTTGCTCTGCAGCATCTCCAGTAGTTTCTTGATGGACTCGTCCCTGGCGTTTAGCGTCTGCTTCTGCGTCTCGATGCGCAGCTCCATCTCCTCCAGCGTCTTGCGCAGCAGGAACAGCTCCTTGTTTTGGCGGTCGTGCTCGGCATGGAGGATGCGGAAGTTTTCCTCGGTGGGTTCGGAGGTGAAGACCTCCTTGGTGCGACCTCCGCTGTCCTGCTGGAAGAGCTGGTTGAGGTCGCGCTGGATGCGCAGCTCGTCCTGCAGCGCCTGCACAGTCATCTGTAGATGCTGAAAACACAAAAGGAGAAAAAGAATCAGAAACTCATAAATATAAAAGGCTGACAACAGAGAGCACTAGAGGACACAAGCACGCCATCTGTCACCTCCGCCGGACTGCGGCCATGTTGGCTCAGATACCAGACAGCCGGCCGCGCCCACCGCGACTTTTCTCATGTCAAGTGTCCGCAGATGGCGATAACGTACGGCCTCGTCCATCAGAGCAGACGGCCGGGGACGCACTTCTCTTTGTGACTCGCCGCTCTGCAATATCCTCTACGGCCATAAATCGCGGATTCCCGAGGACTCGTCCAGACAGAAGGACAATGGCTGCCCGAGTCATCCTCCCACCCGACACAGACAGGGAGGATAATGGGGGTCGTCAGCCGAGAAAACACACAATGTCCTCACCACAAGGAGCACGGGGTCATTCAGGGTGAGGACAAAACGGCAAAAAGAGGATGAAAAATCCCCCCAAAATGTGCAAAACAGGGCCAACAAGAGATCATTATACTCCAATCACAGCAAGAGCTGCAAAGCCGAATCTGCTGATCTCACCATCACAACGCTGCCCCCTGCTGGAGGGCGGTCTACCAGATATATCAGAAACAATACTACCGTCCATTACACACAAAGCCCTACATATGGAAGCAACATAGAGAGCGCAGCTCTGGAGGTAAAGAGAAGAATATAAGGAATAAAGAGAATGAAGAAAATCCCCACAACTATGAGCCTCAACACAGCAAACATCTAAATGTGTTACCAGAGCTCAACACTGGGGGCAGCAGAGAGCGAAAACAGAACTGCTGCATCAATTAACTGCACAGTACCACTTCTCCTGTCCTGTATATATACACACTGCACAGTACCACTTCTTCTGTCCTGTATACTGGGTGTAATCCTCAGTGTCTGTATATATACACTGCACAGTACCACTTCTCCTGTCCTGTATATATATACACTGCACAGTATTACTTCTCCTGTCCTGTATACTGGGTGTAATCCTCAGTATCTGTATTATTCTGTATATATACACTGCACAGTACCACTTCTCCTGTCCTGTATACTGGGTGTAATCCTCAGTACCTGTATTATTCTGTATATATATACTGCACAGTACCACTCCTCCTGTCCTGTATACTGGGTGTAATCCTCAGTATCTGTATTATTCTGTATATATACACTGCACAGTACCACTCCTCCTGTCCTGTATACTGGGTGTAATCCTCAGTATCTGTATTATTCTGTATATATACACACTGCACAGTACCTGTATTATTCTGTATATATACACTGCACAGTACCACTTCTCCTGTCCTGTATACTGGGTGTAATCCTCAGTATCTGTATTATTCTGTATATACACACTGCACAGTACCACTCCTCCTGTCCTGTATACTGGGTGTAATCCTCAGTATCTGTATTATTCTGTATATATACACTGCACAGTACCACTTCTCCTGTCCTGTATACTGGGTGTAATCCTCAGTATCTGTATTATTCTGTATATATACACTGCACAGTACCACTCCTCCTGTCCTGTATACTGGGTGTAATCCTCAGTATCTGTATTATTCTGTATATATACACTGCACAGTACCACTTCTCCTGTCCTGTATACTGGGTGTAATCCTCAGTATCTGTATTATTCTGTATATATACACACTGCACAGTACCACTCCTCCTGTCCTGTATACTGGGTGTAATCCTCAGTATCTGTATTATTCTGTATATATACACTGCACAGTACCACTCCTCCTGTCCTGTATACTGGGTGTAATCCTCAGTATCTGTATTATTCTGTATATATACACTGCACAGTACCACTTCTCCTGTCCTGTATACATACACTGCACAGTACCACTTCTCCTGTCCTGTATATACACACTGCACAGTACCACTTCTCCTGTCCTGTATATATACACTGCACAGTACCACTTCTCCTGTCCTGTATATATACACTGCACAGTACCACTTCTCCTGTCCTGTATATATACACACACTGCACAGTACCACTTCTCCTGTCCTGTATACTGGGTGTAATCCTCAGTATCTGTATTATTCTATATATATATACACTGCACAGTACCACTCCTCCTGTCCTGTATACTGGGTGTAATCCTCAGTATCTGTATTATTCTGTATATATACACTGCACAGTACCACTCCTCCTGTCCTGTATACTGGGTGTAATCCTCAGTATCTGTATTATTCTGTATATATACACACTGCACAGTACCACTCCTCCTGTCCTGTATACTGGGTGTAATCCTCAGTATCTGTATTATTCTGTATATATACACTGCACAGTACCACTTCTCCTGTCCTGTATACTGGGTGTAATCCTCAGTATCTGTATTATTCTGTATATATACACACTGCACAGTACCACTCCTCCTGTCCTGTATACTGGGTGTAATCCTCAGTACCTGTATTATTCTGTATATATACACTGCACAGTACCACTCCTCCTGTCCTGTATACTGGGTGTAATCCTCAGTATCTGTATTATTCTGTATATTTACACTGCACAGTACCACTTCTCCTGTCCTGTATACATACACTGCACAGTACCACTTCTCCTGTCCTGTATATACACACTGCACAGTACCACTTCTCCTGTCCTGTATATATACACTGCACAGTACCACTTCTCCTGTCCTGTATATATACACTGCACAGTACCACTTCTCCTGTCCTGTATATATACACACTGCACAGTACCACTTCTCCTGTCCTGTATACTGGGTGTAATCCTCAGTGTCTGTATATATAGATTGCACAGTACCACTTCTCCTGTCCTGTATACTAGGTGTAATCCTCAGTACCTGTATTATTCTGTATATATACACTGCACAGTACCACTTCTCCTGTCCTATATACTGGGTGTAATCCTCAGTGTCTGTATTATTCTGTATATACACTGCACAGTACCACTTCTCCTGTCCTGTATACTGGGTGTAATCCTCAGTGTCTGTATTATTCTGTATATATACACTGCACAGTACCACTTCTCCTGTCCTGAATACTGGGTGTAATCCTCAGTACCTGTATTACTCTGTATATATACACTGCACAGTACCACTTCTCCTGTCCTGTATACTGGGTGTAATCCTCAGTACCTGTATTACTCTGTATATATACACTGCACAGTACCACTTCTCCTGTCCTGTATACTGGGTGTAATCCTCAGTATCTGTATTATTCTGTATATATACACACTGCACAGTACCACTCCTCCTGTCCTGTATACTGGGTGTAATCCTCAGTATCTGTATTATTCTGTATATATACACTGAACAGTACCACTCCTCCTGTGTTGTATACTGGGTGTAATCTTCAGTATCTGTATTATTCTGTATATATACACTGCACAGTACCACTTCTCATGTCCTGTATACTGGGTGTAATCCTCAGTATCTGTATTATTCTGTATATACACACTGCACAGTACCACTCCTCCTGTGCTGTATACTGGGTGTAATCCTCAGTATCTGTATTATTCTGTATATATACACTGCACAGTACCACTCCTCCTGTGCTGTATACTGGATGTAATCCTCAGTACCTGTATTATTCTGTATATATACATTGCACAGCACCACTTCTGTCCTGTATACTGGGTGTAATCCTCAATATCTGTATTATCCTGTATATATATACTGCACAGTACCACTTCTCCTGTCCTGTATATATACACACTGCACAGTACCACTTCTCCTGTCCTGTATATATACACTGCACAGTACCACTTCTCCTGTCCTGTATACTGGGTGTAATCCTCAGTGTCTGTATATATACACTGCACAGTACCACTTCTCCTGTCCTGTATATATATATATATATATACACTGCACAGTACCACTTCTCCTGTCCTGTATACTGGGTGTAATCCTCAGTGTCTGTATTATTCTGTATATATACACTGCACAGTACCACTTCTCCTGTCCTGTATATATACACACTGCACAGTACCACTTCTCCTGTCCTGTATACTGGGTGTAATCCTCAGTACCTGTATTACTCTGTATATATACACACTGCAAAGTACCACTTCTCCTGTCCTGTATACTGGGTGTAATCCTCAGTACCTGTATTACTCTGTATATATACACTGCACAGTACCACTTCTCCTGTCCTGTATACTTGGTGTAATCCTCAGTATCTGTATTATTCTGTATATACACACTGCACAGTACCACTTCTCCTGTCCTGTATACTGGGTGTAATCCTCAGTATCTGTATTATCCTGTATATATACACACTGCACAGTACCACTTCTCCTGTCCCGTATACTGGGTGTAATCCTCAGTATCTGTATTATTCTGTATATATACACTGCACAGTACCACTTCTCATGTCCTGTATATTGGGTGTAATCCTCAGTATCTGTATTATTCTGTATATATACACACTGCACAGTACCACTTCTCCTGTCCTGTATACTGGGTGTAATCCTCAGTACCTGTATTATTCTGTATATACACACTGCACAGTACCACTCCTCCTGTCCTGTATACTGGGTGTAATCCTCAGTATCTGTATTATTCTGTATATACACACTGCACAGTACCACTCCTCCTGTGCTGTATACTGGATGTAATCCTCAGTACCTGTATTATTCTGTATATATACATTGCACAGCACCACTTCTGTCCTGTATACTGGGTGTAATCCTCAGTATCTGTATTATCCTGTATATATATACTGCACAGTACCACTTCTCCTGTCCTGTATACTGGGTGTAATCCTCAGTGTCTGTATTATTCTGTATATATACATTGCACAGCACCACTTCTGTCCTGTATACTGGGTGTAATCCTCAGTATCTGTATTATTCTGTATATATACACTGCACAGTACCACTCCTCCTGTGCTGTATACTGGATGTAATCCTCAGTACCTGTATTATTCTGTATATATACACTGCACAGTACCACTCCTCCTGTGCTGTATACTGGATGTAATCCTCAGTACCTGTATTATTCTGTATATATACACTGCACAGTACCACTCCTCCTGTCCTGTATACTGGGTGTAATCCTCAGTATCTGTATTATTCTGTATATATACACTGCACAGTACCACTTCTCCTGTCCTGTATACTGGGTGTAATCCTCAGTATCTGTATTATTCTGTATATATACACTGCACAGTACCACTTCTCCTGTCCTGTATACTGGGTGTAATTCTCAGTGTCTGTATTATTCTGTATATATACACTGCACAGTACCACTTCTCCTGTCCTGTATACTGGGTGTAATCCTCAGTATCTGTATTATTCTGTATATACACTGCACAGTACCACTTCTCCTGTCCTGTATACTGGGTGTAATCCTCAGTATCTGTGTGTATATAGACACTGCACAGTACCAGGTCCCTCACAGTCGGGGTCTGGACGTGGCCTGCGGACACGGATGTGTCTGGGCCTCATTTCCTGTGCACACAGCATTTGCTCGCTCTCGTTGTGCCCTGACCCCGGCCTCTTTGGACGATGTCCCTTCTCTGCAGTCTTTGTATTGCGTCTTCGCGCACACTGGCGGCTCCTGGAGGGGATAATGGCGGCACGCGCAGGGTGGCACGGTGCCACTGCGGGAATAAGAGGCGCTGATGAGGACGGCCGCAGCTGGAGCAGCATTGTGTGTCATTGTGAGGCAATTATCACTACAATTATTGGCCCAGTACACAGAATAACCTGTGACTCACTCCAGAGAGGGCGATGGAGCCCCCGATCTACACCGAACCCCCCAATACAACCCCACACTGCAATTACACTGGGAAAACTCCCAATATAACCATCACCCCACACACCGCACTGCGGGTCAACCCCCAGCTGCACAATGTACCCCGGATCCACACGCCACCCTCGTCCCCTTCTTCCACTGAACCCCCTTATGCAGCACTCCCCCACGGCTGGAGGAATGGCAGGAATGTCGGCTCCAACCACCGACTGGAAAAATTCTTCAGTCTGTATATACAGCTGGGAGGCAGCGATACCTGAGCAGGGACAGGACAGCGGCAGGGAAAGGGTTAAATATACACCAACACTCCCAATAACATCAGGGGTGTCAGGTCTGTGGGCGAAATCTGGTCCACCGCATCATTTTATGTGCCCCACGAGCAGAGGAGGAACAATCGTGGTCGTAGAGGTCGTGACTGTGACCGGGGCCCGGAGGTGGAGGGGGCTGCGAAATCCGGCCACCGCGAAGGCTACAGATAGGGACTATACATAGCAGGAAGGAGCACAAGTAGGGGACCTATACACCAGACTAGGGGACCTATACACCAAAATAGGGGACCTACACACCGGAATAGGGGACCTACACACCGGAATAGGGGACCTACACACCGGAATAGGGGACCTACACACCGGAATAGGAGACCTACACACCGGAATAGGAGACCTACACACCGGAATAGGAGACCTATACACCGGAATAGGAGACCTATACACCGGAATAGGGGGCCTATACACCAGAATAGGGGACCTACACCCCGGAATAGGGGACCTACACCCCGGAATAGGGGACCTACACCCCGGAATAGGGGACCTACACCCCGGAATAGGGGACCTACACCCCGGAATAGGGGACCTACACCCCGGAATAGGGGACCTACACCCCGGAATAGGGGACCTACACCCCGGAATAGGGGACCTACACCCCGGAATAGGGGACCTACACCCCGGAATAGGGGACCTACACCCCGGAATAGGGGACCTACACACCGGAATAGGGGACCTACACACCGGAATAGGAGACCTACACACCGGAATAGGAGACCTATACACCGGAATAGGAGACCTACACACCGGAATAGGGGGCCTATACACCAGAATAGGGGACCTACACACCGGAATAGGAGACCTACACAGCGGAATAGGGGACCTACACAGCGGAATAGGGGACCTACACAGCGGTTAGGGGACCTACACAGCGGAATAGGAGACCTATACAGCGGAATAGGGGGCCTATACACCGGAATAGGAGACCTATACACCGGAATAGGAGACCTATACACCGGAATAGGAGACCTATACACCGGAATAGGAGACCTATACACCGGAATAGGAGACCTATACACCGGAATAGGAGACCTATACACCGGAATAGGAGACCTATACACCGGAATAGGAGACCTATACACCGGAATAGGAGACCTATACACCGGAATAGGAGACCTATACACCGGAATAGGGGGCATATACACCGGAATAGGGGGCATATACACCAGAATAGGGGGCATATACACCAGAATAGGGGGCATAAACCAGAATAGGGGGCATAAACCAGAATAGGGGGCATAAACCAGAATAGGGGGCATAAACCAGAATAGGGGGCATAAACCAGAATAGGGGGCATAAACCAGAATAGGGGGCATATACACCAGAATAGGGGGCATATACACCAGAATAGGGGGCATATACACCAGAATAGGGGGCATATACACCAGAATAGGGGGATATACACCAGAATAGGGGGATATACACCAGAATAGGGGGCATATACACCAGAATAGGGGGCATATACACCAGAATAGGGGGCATATACACCAGAATAGGGGCATATACACCAGGATGAGCCAGGGATGAGGGACATACATACCAGGATAGACCCATGATGTGGGACATATTTACCAAGCTAGGCACACAATGTGGGACAAATATAGTGCCTTGCAAAAGTATTTGGCCCCCTTTGAAATTTTCAACCTTTTCCCACATTTCCGGCTTCAAACAAAGATAAAAATGTTAATGTTCTAGTGAAGAATCAACAACAAGTGACACAATTGTGAAGAGGAACGAAATTTATTGCTTATTTTAAACTTTTATAAAAAATAAATAACTGAAAATTGGGGCGTGCAATATTATTCATCCCCTTTACTCTCAGTGCAGAAACTCCCTCCAAGAGTTCATTGAGGATCTCTGAATGATGCAATGTTGTCCTAAATGACTGATGATGATAAATATAAGCCGCTGTGTGTAATCAAGTCTCCGTATAAATGCCCCTGCTCTGTGATAGTCTCAGGGTTCTGTGTAAAGCACAGAGAGCATCATGAAGACCAAGGAACACAACAGACAGGTCCGTGATACTGTTGTGGAGAAGTTTAAAACCGGATTTGGTTACAAAAAAATTCCACAACTTTAAACATCCCAAGGAGCACTGTGCAAGCGATCATATTGAAATGGAAGGATCATACCACTGCAAATCTACCAAGACCCGGCCGTCCATCCAAACTTTCATCTCACACAAGGAGAAGACTGATCAGAGATGCAGCCAAGAGGCCCATGATCCCTCTGGATGATCTGCAGAGATCTACAGCTGAGGTGGGAGAGTCTGTCCATAGCACAACAATCAGTCTACACTGCACAAATCTGGCCTTTATGGAAGAGTGGCAAGAAGAAAGCCATTTCTCAAAGATATCCATAAAAAGTGTCGTGTAAACTTTGCCACAAGCCACCTGGAGACACCAAACATGTGGAAGAAGGCGCTCTGCTCAGATGAAACCAAAATCAAACTTTGTGGGTACAATGCCAAACGATATGTTTAGCGTAAAAGCAACACAGCTCATCACCTCGAACACACCATCCCCACTGTCAAACATGGTGGCAGCAGCATCATGGTTTGGGCCTACTTTTCTTCAGTAGGGACAGGGAAGATGGTTAAAATTGATGGGAAAATGGATGGAGCCAAATACAGGACCATTCTTGAAGAAAACCTGTTGGAGTCTCCAAAAGACCTGAGATTGGGATGGAGATTTGTCTTCCAACAAGACAATGATCTAAAAGATAAAGCAAATTCTACAATGGAATGGAAAAAAACATATCCAGGTGTTAGAATGGAAAAGTCACAGTCCAGACCTGAACCCAATCGAGAACCTGTGGAAAGAGCTGAAAACTGCTGTTCACAAACGCCTCCATCCAACCTCACTCCGCTCCAGCTGTTTACAAAGGAAGAATGGGCGAGAATTTCACCTCTCCATGTGCAAAACTGATAGACACCTACCCCAAGAGACTGCAACTGTACTCGCAGCAAAACAGGGCGCTACAAAGTATTAACTTACAGGGGATGAATAATATTGCATGCCGCAATTTACAGTTATTTATTTTTAAAAAAGTTTAAAATCAGCAATAAATGTCCTTCCTCTTCACAATTGTGTCACTTGTTGATTCTTCACCAGAACATTAACATTTTATCTTTATGTTTGAAGCCTGAAATGTGGGAAAAGGTTGAAAAATTCAAGGGGGCTGAATACTTTCGTAAAGCACTGTATACCAGGATGGGGGACATGTATATATACCAGCAAGGGTCCAGGATGGGAAACATGTATACCAAGATGGGCCCAAAATAGGGGACATCTATACAAGGAAGGGGCCAAGAAGGGGGACATTAGTACATAGTGAAGGGGGGGGGGAGGGTAACTCATATCTTTACAGGATTTAACGCTACAAGGGCCCATACATCGGAGCAAACGTGTGGTGACAGCTCAGCTCCAAATATTGAACAGGGGCCATTAGACTGCGGTTACGTCACTGCCCACGAGGTTAAGACACAGAAGCATCGGCTCTGCACTCTGCCCGTACGGTCACCCGGTCCTGCTGTATCCCCCGCCTGCGCATTACTTTTAAAGGGCAGCGTGGAGGTGTGCATTGCAACTCAAAATCCAAGAAGTCACCCGTCCCCTGAGCTGGCTCCTCCTCTACCATGTACTGGCGGCTTTTTACATCAACACACCCAACACTTAGAGGGCGGAGCCACGGAAGGTGCTGGTGCCATATTGGAATCTGAGCAGACGCAGCCAGAGCTTTGTAAGGAAGCGCCAACACAAGAAGCGGGGGCCATCTCTGAAATTGAGGGGGTGCAGGAAGCAGGAATAACCCCCGTGACCCCACAGCTCGGGGACAGCTCTCGTCTACCCCTACTACCCGGGGACGGCTCTCGTCTACCCCTACTACCCGGGGACGGCTCTCGTCTACCCCTACTACCCGGGGACGGCTCTCGTCTACCCCTACTACCCGGGGACGGCTCTCGTCTACCCCTACTACCCGGGGACGGCTCTCGTCTACCCCTACTACCCGGGGACGGCTCTCGTCTACCCCTACTACCCGGGGACGGCTCTCGTCTACCCCTACTACCCGGGGACGGCTCTCGTCTACCCCTACTACCCGGGGACGGCTCTCGTCTACCCCTACTACCCGGGGACGGCTCTCGTCTACCCCTACTACCCGGGGACGGCTCTCGTCTACCCCTACTACCCAGGGACGGCTCTCGTCTACCCCTACTACCCGGGGACGGCTCTCGTCTACCCCTACTACCCGGGGACGGCTCTCGTCTACCCCTACTACCCGGGGACGGCTCTCGTCTACCCCTACTACCCGGGGACGGCTCTCGTCTACCCCTACTACCCGGGGACGGCTCTCGTCTACCCCTACTACCCGGGGACGGCTCTCGTCTACCCCTACTACCCGGGGACGGCTCTCGTCTACCCCTACTACCCGGGGACGGCT
Source organism: Anomaloglossus baeobatrachus (assembly GCF_048569485.1). Taxonomy (NCBI): domain Eukaryota; kingdom Metazoa; phylum Chordata; class Amphibia; order Anura; family Aromobatidae; genus Anomaloglossus; species Anomaloglossus baeobatrachus. Next base: position 10,322,917 of record NC_134356.1, on the reverse strand, counting down.
CTCGTCTACCCCTACTACCCGGGGACGGCTCTCGTCTACCCCTACTACCCGGGGACGGCTCTCGTCTACCCCTACTACCCGGGGACGGCTCTCGTCTACCCCTACTACCCGGGGACGGCTCTCGTCTACCCCTACTACCCGGGGACGGCTCTCGTCTACCCCTACTACCCGGGGACGGCTCTCGTCTACCCCTACTACCCGGGGACGGCTCTCGTCTACCCCTACTACCCGGGGACGGCTCTCGTCTACCCCTACTACCCGGGGACGGCTCTCGTCTACCCCTACTACCCGGGGACGGCTCTCGTCTACCCCTACTACCCGGGGACGGCTCTCGTCTACCCCTACTACCCGGGGACGGCTCTCGTCTACCCCTACTACCCGGGGACGGCTCTCGTCTACCCCTACTACCCGGGGACGGCTCTCGTCTACCCCTACTACCCGGGGACGGCTCTCGTCTACCCCTACTACCCGGGGACGGCTCTCGTCTACCCCTACTACCCGGGGACGGCTCTCGTCTACCCCTACTACCCGGGGACGGCTCTCGTCTACCCCTACTACCCGGGGACGGCTCTCATCTACCCCTACTACCCGGGGACGGCTCTCGTCTACCCCTACTACCCGGGGACGGCTCTCGTCTACCCCTACTACCCGGGGACGGCTCTCGTCTACCCCTACTACCCGGGGACGGCTCTCGTCTACCCCTACTACCCGGGGACGGCTCTCGTCTACCCCTACTACCCGGGGACGGCTCTCGTCTACCCCTACTACCCGGGGACGGCTCTCGTCTACCCCTACTACCCGGGGACGGCTCTCGTCTACCCCTACTACCCGGGGACGGCTCTCGTCTACCCCTACTACCCGGGGACGGCTCTCGTCTACCCCTACTACCCGGGGACGGCTCTCGTCTACCCCTACTACCCGGGGACGGCTCTCGTCTACCCCTACTACCCAGGGACAGCTCTCGTACACCCCTACTACCCAGGGACAGCTCTCGTATACCCCTACTACCCAGGGAGGCTCTCGTCTACCCCTACTACCCAGGGACAGCTCTCATACACCCCTACTACCCAGGGACAGCTTTCGTATACCCCTACTACCTGGGGTGTCAACACACAGCTTTTCCCAACCTCCTGAATGGCTTCTCCGAAACCGGCAAAGCTGGGTGCCACCTAATATACGAGCTGTGATGGCAAAAAACCCTCAGTGATTGAGCTCCATGACCAGGCAGATCCGCCATTCAGGAGTCTTGGAAAGCAGAGTGAGTGTAGTATATGAAGGACATGCTGGGAGTTGTAGTATTGTAGCAGCAGGACTGGCGGGGACACGGACGCCCCCCTCTGTGCTTCGTCCTCCGGTGGGCAGATTAGATGTTGGAAGCCAATTATACGGTAAATGGATTCCGGCGTCCTCGTCTCTGCGGCGGGGCGGGTGAAGGGGAGTCGGCTCGGGGGGGACGCAGAGAACGTGCCGAGGACTTATGATTGATATCCTGACCGGCAGGATGCGCGACGAGACACATCAAGAGCGCGCCCAAGGCTGCAGCGAGCACAGGACGCGCACAGCTGTCACCCAGCTTTCCCGGGAACACAGCAGTCACAATGGCCACCTCGACAGATCCTCAGGGGCAGATACTCAGCTTTCCCAGAGTCCTGAGCGGCAAATCAGCCTAAACGTACAGAAACCCGTCCCCTGGAGTACATTCTTCCTCACTGGCAGCCACTTAACCCCCCCGCCTTCCTTGTCGGAGACCACCAGCCACTCAGGGGGATTTATAGGACAGGGCTCTATAGCGCCACCTAGTGGAGGGAGCGTTCTTAGCTAATCTGCATGTTTTCTTTAAAGATATATACACATTTTTTCTTTCCTAGCCTACATTAAACCATATGTGAGTGTCTGCCGCTGTCAGATGTGAAGTATGGCTGCGGGAGCAGAGACAGCTATGGCGCAGAAACAGAGGCGTAAGGATCCGCAGCCGCTCGGCCCTCTGGGTAACGGCGACTGGTTTGATCCTAACGAGATGTGAGCTCTGTTCGGCCGGACAGTCGGCGCCTCGGAGGACGCACGTTCCCGGCCTGCGGAGGAAGGCGTCCGAGATGGCGAATTATGAGAAGAGAACGGACATTTGCTGCCGCACCTTCCGGGCGCAGGAAAAAAAAAGTCAACGCCAATTAGTACTACAACGCCACTGCGCCGGGAGCTTCATAGAAAGGGATTGTCCACGGCAGTCTGCAATATCAGAAAACTCCGTATCTACAAGCTGAAAACAGGACACAGCTGAGGGTTTGGTACAATTACCTCCGCCTTTTACTGGGGGTCAGTGTGCAGACCGCTTATGGACGAAGCAGGAAGATCAGGATGAAACCATCTTCTATAACTCCTCCCCCACCAAACAGAGCCCAATGGACCAGCAGTCACAGATTGTCAGGTCCTAAGATCAGAAATTCCCACCATAAAGCCCACCACAAGGTGTGTGTGTCCCCCCCACTCAAAGGTCTCTGCGGTGGGGTCAAAGTGCAAAAGGTCACAGGGTCATAGACAAACTTGGGTAAACAGTGCAGACCCCCCCCAGCAGGGGGAGCGAGTGATACACCTGTAATAATATGGATCACGTTCATGAGGGTCCTGGGACCCCCAAGGGACACCCCTCATAACCTGGGGATCGGGCAGAGGGGGATATAAACCCCTTGCACATCACAAATCTCTGATCACATGAAAAAGCAGGAGACAAAACACCGACAGATGGTCCCGACGCGAGGGGGAAGGAAAACCATCGCTGCGTTGGTGGAGAGGACGGCGCACAATCTCCGCACATGTTCAATGATCTGCCCAGTACACAGCAAGGGGGATACACGGGGGCGTCTGTCACTCAGCTCAGTCATGGCTGATAACAGAGAACAATAGATTGCATTCAAAAACAGGCAGCAATAGACTGCATTTAAGGGTATCTTCACACTTTAGCGATGCAGCAGCGATCCGACCAGCGATCTGACCTGGTCAGGATCGCTGCTGCATCGCTACATGGTCGCTGGTGAGCTGTCAAACAGGCAGATCTCACCAGCGACCAGTGACCAGCCCCCAGCCAGCAGCGACGTGCAAGAGACGCTGCGCTTGCACGGAGCCGGCGTCTGGAAGCTGCAGACACTGGTAACTAAGGTAAACATCGGGTATGGTTACCCGATGTTTACCTTAGTTACCAGCGCACACCGCTTAACTTAGCGTGTGCAGGGAGCAGGAGCCGGCACTGGCAGCGCGAGAGCTGCGGAGGCTGGTAACGAAGGTAAATATCAGGTAACCACCTTGGTTACCCGATGTTTACCTTAGTTACAGCTTACCGCAGGCTGTCAGACGCCGGCTCCTGCTCCCTGCACATTCAGGATTGTTGCTCTCTCGCTGTCACACACAGCGATGTGCGCTTATCAGCGGGAGAGCAATAATAAAAAAACGAGCCAGGGCTGTGTGTAACGAGCAGCGATCTCACAGCAGGGGCCAGATCGCTGCTCAGTGACACACACAGCGAGATCGCTAATGAGGTCACAAAAACCGTGACTCAGCAGCGATCTCAGTAGCGATCTCGCTGTGTGTGAAGCACCCCTAAAGGCCCAGTCACACTAAACAACTTACCAGCGATCCCAACAACGATCAAACCTGATAGGGATCGCTGGTAAGTTGCTAGGAGGTTGCTGGTGAGATGTCACACTGCGACGCTCCAGCGATCCCACCAGCAACCTGACCTGGTAGGGATCGCTGGAGCGTGGCTACACGAGTTGCTGGTGAGCTCACCAGCAACCAGTGTCCCAGCCCCCAGCGCCGCGTGGAAGATGCTGCGCTTGGTAACTAAGGTAAATATCGGGTAACCAACCTGATATTTACCTTGGTTACCAGTGCACGCAGCTACACGTGCAAAGAGCAGGGAGCAGCGCACACCGCTTAGCGCTGGCTCCCTGCTCTCCTAGCTACAGCACACACCGGGTTAATTAACCCGATGTGTCCTGCAGCTACACAGAGCACAGAGCAGGAGCCGGCACTGACAGTGAGAGCGGCGGAGGCTGGTAACGAAGGTAAATATCGGGTAACCAAGGACAGGGCTTCTTGGTTACCCGATGTTTACATTGGTTACCAGCCTCCGCAGAAGCCGGCTCCTGCTGCCTGCACATTTAGTTGTTGCTGTCTCGCTGTCACACACAGCGATCTGTGCTGCACAGCGGGACAGCAACAACTAAAAAATGGCCCAGGACATTCAGCAACAACCAACGACCTCACAGCAGGGGCCAGGTTGTTGCTGGATGTCACACACAGCAACATCACTAGCAACATCACTGCTACGTCACAAAAGTTGTTCGTTAGCAGCGATGTTGCTAGCGATGTTGCTTAGTATGACGGGGCCTTTAGGCTTCGGCTACCCTGAAGTGGCTGATAACAGGCTACAACAACAGACCGGTGATTACAACTAGCTGTTCACTGTTTCCAGCCCCTTTTAGCTCAAGAGGAAAATGACTATCACAGCTGTATTTAATCTACTGCTCCCTGTTATCAGCCATATTTTGCCTGACCATGCCAGCTATCAATGGCTGATAACAGAGCAACAGCATTGTATTCTCTTCTATAATCAGTGGTACTCAGACTACAAAGGCTGACAACAAGGGGCAATCAACTCCTCCTGATAACAGAAAGCAATAGATTGCATTCACCCATCTTACAATCAGCATTCCATGGATTGCAAAAGCTGATAACAGAGAGCAAAAGACATTGTAAGATAGGAGAAAACAATATGTCTGTAAGCACCCAGAGAAGGCTGATAACAGGGAACAATAGGGACGATCAGAAGTCATGTAAAGGCCCCGTCACACTAAGCAACATCGCTAGCAACATCGCTGGTAACGAACAACTTTTGTGACGTTGCTAGCGATGTTGCTGTGTGTGACATCCAGCAACAACCTGGCCCCTGCTGTGAGGTCGTTGGTTGTTGCTGAATGTCCTGGGCCATTTTTTAGTTGTTGCTGTCCTGCTGTGAAGCACAGATCGCTGTGTGTGACAGCGAGACAGCAACAACTAATGTGCAGTGAGCAGGGAGCCAGCTTCTGCTGAGGTTGGTAACTAATGTAAACATCGGGTAACCAAGAAGCCCTGTCCTTGGTTACCCGATATTTACCTTTGATACCAGCCTCCTCCGCTCTCACTGCCTGTGCTGCCGGCTCCAGCTCTGTGCACAGATAGCTGCAGCACACATCAGGCAATTAACCCGATGTGTGCTGTAACTAGGAGAGCAAGGAGCCAGCACTAAGCAGTGTGCGCTGCTCCCTGCTCTGTGCACATTTAGCTGCAGCACACATCGGGTTAATTAACCTGATGTGTGCTGTAACTAGGAGACTGGGGGCTGGTCACTGGTTGCTGGTGAGCTCACCAGCAACTCGTGTAGCCACGCTCCAGCGATCCCTGCCAGGTCAGGTTGCTGGTGGGATCGCTGGAGCGTCGCAGTGTGACAGCTCACCAGCAACCTCCTAGCAACTTACCAGCGATCCCTATCGTTGTTGGGATCGCTGGTAAGTTGCTTAGTGTGACTGGACCTTAAGGGTACCTTCACACTTAGCGATGCAGCAGCGATCCGACCAGCGATCTGACCTGGTCAGGATCGCTGCTGCATCGCTACATGGTCGCTGGTGAGCTGTCAAACAGGCAGATCTCACCAGCGACCAGTGAACAGCCCCCAGCCAGCAGCGACGTGCAAGCGACGCTGCGCTTGCACGGAGCTGCCGTCTGGAAGCTGCGGAGACTGGTAACTAAGGTAAACATCGGGTATGGTTACCCGATGTTTACATTAGTTACCAGCGCACAGCTGTGTGTGCAGGGAGCAGGGAGCCGCGCACACTGAGCGCTGGCTCCTTGCTCTCCTACCATAGCTACAGTACACATCGGGTTAATTAACCCGATGTGTAATGCAGCTACATGTGCAGAGAGCAGGGAGCCGCGCACACTGCTTAGCGCTGGCTCCTTGCTCTCCTAGCTGCTGTACACATCGGGTTAATTAACCCGATGTGTACAGCAGCTACATGTGCAGAGAGCCGGAGCCGGCAGCACAGGCAGCGTGAGAGCTGCAGATGCTGGTAACTAAGGTAAATATCGGGTAACCACCTTGGTTACCCGATGTTTATCTTGGATACAGCTTACCTCAGCTGTCAGACGCCGGCTCCTGCTCCCTGCTCGCTTCATTTGTCGCTCTCTTGCTGTCACACACAGCGATCTGTGTGTCACAGCAGGAGAGCGGCTTTGAAGAAAACGAACCAGGGCTGTGTGTAACGAGCAGCGATCTCGCAGCAGGGGCCAGATCGCTGCTCAGTGTCACACACAGCGAGATCGCTAATGAGGTCACTGCTGCGTCACAAAAACCGTGACTCAGCAGCGATCTCGGCAGCGAGCTCGCTGTGTGTGAAGCACCCCTAAGGGTACCTTCACACTTAGCGATGCAGCAGCGATCCGACCAGCGATCTGACCTGGTCAGGATCGCTGCTGCATCGCTACATGGTCGCTGGTGAGCTGTCAAACAGGCAGATCTCACCAGCGACCACTGAACAGCCCCCAGCCAGCAGCGACGTGCAAGCGACGCTGCGCTTGTACGGAGCCGCCGACTGGAAGCTGCGGAGACTGGTAACTAAGGTAAACATCGGGTATGGTTACCCGATGTTTACATTAGTTACCAGCGCTGTGTGCAGGGAGCAGGGAGCCGCGCACACTGAGCGCTGGCTCCTTGCTCTCCTAGCTGCTGTACACATCGGGTTAATTAACCCGATGTGTAATGCAGCTACATGTGCAGAGAGCAAGGAGCCGCGCACACTGCTTAGCGCTGGCTCCTTGCTCTCCTAGCTGCTGTACACATCGGGTTAATTAACCCGATGTGTACAGCAGCTACATGTGCAGAGAGACGGAGCCGGCAGCACAGGCAGCGTGAGAGCTGCAGATGCTGGTAACTAAGGTAAATATCGGGTAACCACCTTGGTTACCCGATGTTTATCTTGGATACAGCTTACCTCAGCTGTCAGACGCCGGCTCCTGCTCCCTGCTCGCTTCATTTGTCGCTCTCTTGCTGTCACACACAGCGATCTGTGTGTCACAGCAGGAGAGCGGCTTTGAAGAAAACGAACCAGGGCTGTGTGTAACGAGCAGCGATCTCGCAGCAGGGGCCAGATCGCTGCTCAGTGTCACACACAGCGAGATCGCTAATGAGGTCACTGCTGCGTCACAAAAAGCGTG